>NW_020654318.1:0-4999 GCF_003589595.1 Hyposmocoma kahamanoa
TCCTTTTTGTGCTTGAAATTTTGTGCAAACAGGTGAAACGGCTACGCAACCGTCATCATCTTTCATTCTTAATCCAATAGTCGCGTCATCAAATTTTATAAGTACAGCTTCAGGTAACTCGCCTTCCTCCATTTGATCTCTTCGGAGAGCCGGCCATTTAATTTTTTTAACAATACCCATAGCTCCATTCACAAGCCCATCGGATACGGAAATATTACGCCTTAACATAACTCGCGATTCGACACCCAAATTAATAGTTGGTAGAAAACCACCGCAGTTATTGATGTCTTTAGGAATAACATTGTCTGGTGGCTTTCTGCCATACGTTGCCGCCTCACGAGACTCGTCTACAGCATTTATTCTGTACGTACGGTGTACCTTGGCATTTTCAGTTGTCATTTTTTCATTATATGTGTCAACTTGTCTAAGAGTGGGGAATATACGGACAGCAATTCCATCAGCGAAGTCACCTGATATAGGAATGTGTCGCCGCTCACAAAGCAACTCCAGCTGAGCCGTCGTTAATTCTCCAACCCGCAAGCTATTCAAAAGATGAATGAACTCAATGTCATTTTGTTGACGCATATTTAACGTAAGTTCGCAAAATGAGAATTGCTGCCATAAGTTAACTTCTGCAGAAAATCACGGTGGTTGAATAAAACACCAATGCCCTTTTACAGGTGGGAGTTGAAGTATGTCACCAAAAAGCAATATATGTAACCCGCCGAATAATTTGTCATTATTTTTATATTCTTGGAGACGCAAGTGTATAATTCGCAAATTTTCGTATGAAACCATAGATATCTCATCTATGATTAGCCAGTTTATATGACGCCATTTACGTCTTTCATTCTCTAACTTTTGACCAACAATTTTTTTTGTATGTCATGGTATTTCGTTTTTCAATCGGTAGTGAGAATATTGAGTGTAACGTTTTGCCAAATATTTGACGTGCGGCCACTCCTATTAAAGATCCGACTTCAACAAATTTCGCATTAAGCAATATGTCAACAGTAGGTGCGTAACACCGTTTGATGTGTTCCACAAGTAATTTTAAGACGAAGGACTTCCCACTTCCTGCACCACTAGTTACAAATAACAACAATTGGCCTTCTTGTCCATGCAAATCACTCTCGACAGCTGCAGAAACTTTTTGGAAAAGATCTTTTTGTTGAACGTTTAACCCTCGAATATTACCCAGGAACATTTCGTCTGGCATTGCGGATCTTTCGCATACATCTTCGCAATAATTGTCATCGTTATTCACGACTTGTTCCCCGCCACAAACTACAGGAGCATTAATATGACGTGTATCGCGGGCAACGTTGAGTGCAACTGCTTGAGCAAGTGCCTGTTGTATCATTTGTTCTGCGTGAGCAAACTCTACTGCACTTGCGTTGCCCTGTAATGGTCGAAGTTCTCTTTGCCGCCTAATGAAACACTCCTCAGCGGTTTCCTCTTCGAGAAGTAGTTCACTTTCATCACGGAATGGTACATGACATACTAACAAGCTGTAATAATAAGATTCTTTGTCACTGTTTATCGTAAAGTATCGTGTACGCAAAACTGCCGACTTATTTCTTATACGCATCCGCGTGTTGTCTCTTAGTCGTATAAATTTTGCCGGCGTAACATCTTCAGACCTTAACTCTTCGTCACCATCGTCTTCGCTCCACGTTGAATTAGATACTGTTTCAAATCGCACAGCAAATTCAGCAAGACTTAAGTTTTCCAGTTCGTTTGGGCGTAATACATATCGGTCAAAAATATTATTGTAAATGGATGTATCGTCACTGTCGAATCGTAGAAGTCTAAAACGTTCGTTTGGCTTACAGCTATTTACAAACACTGTTTTTCGAGAACACATTTTTAACGGTAAATGGCACAATCTGTATGAACATTCAGGAGCACTTACAAGGCGTTGAGATAGAATGGCCATTGAGACTGCGAATAACTGACTCCACACAGGACCACCATGTCTCTTGGCCTTCGCAACGGCTTCTCGTACAACTTCACCAGTATCATGGGGCTCACATTTGCTTGCATATTTAGCAACATAATATGCAACTGCTGTTACGTTCCCACACGGCTGCACATCAATGTTTCCTTCCCATAGACTCAAAAGAACAGGACTGAAATTGTTCACCATGCTTTCGTCTGCAGTTCTTTTCAAACAACAAAATCTGCCATTATTTGATAATACTTCATCAGGACCTAAGCAAACAGTAGCCTCACATGGTGGCCGCGGAAAACCAAAACGACAACACCTATCGTTGCGGTTTTTGTAACAAGTGGCGGCGTGTTTGTGTATTTGTACATCTTCTACTAATTTCTGCAACTCTGGGTCATTGAACTTCAATGAACATGAAACAACCCTTTCAATGACTTGGACCCCCTCCTGGGTAGAGAAATCTGGGATATTGTCACACCACACCAACATATGAAGATGTGGGCTTCCACGATTTTGGAACTCGATTCTATACCAAAAATCCACAACTGGACCACCTAAACAGTGTACGTCGCGTTTAAGGAATCGCATGAGAACATTCACCCGCACTGTAAATTGTCGAGCGATAACTACGGGATGTTTTTGTACCAATTGCAAACACTCGGGAAAAGACAAACTCTCTGCTTCATTTATATCACGACCATCTGCGACAAGTAAAGCCTTGATCATATCGGGCCAATTTAGGTCATTGCAAGAGAATGTCATAAACCACGTAGGAGGCCCTAAAGTTCGGACCATTGCAATGAGTTCTGAGCAACATTTCTGCCAATAAGACGCTGATCCTCTGATGTTCCTCATTGTGAGATGCATGTTATCAATGAGTCCCTGAGGTGTATGCTCATTTTGACCCTGACGCATCCTGCATGATACGGACACACTGGATTTTGCTCGATAATATTCAACTAAGGAAAGAGCAAAAAACATATAATCGTTTCGATTAAATCTCTTATCCACACTCATTACTCGGCTTTGAAAATAATCTAAAGGTGTAATTTGAACTTGTCTTTCTTCTCCAAAACCATTTTTTCCATCAGGAAAAAGAAAATACCAAGCAAGCTCTTCCGTTCGTCGCTCTCGATCCACATTTAAAGGCGGCGCTGTTTTTCTTGTTATCTCAGCTAGTCTTATCTCGTTATTGTCGGTAGTAGGATTGACATTCAAAGAAACTATACTATCCAGATTAGGCACCGCTTCGTCTATGCAACAGAGCATACTTGTGGTTTCAACTATGGTGGCAATTGTACTAAGCTGTAGGAGTGATAGCTGTCTTTCTTTTACCTGAGTTGAGATTGGCTGAGACGTTTGTTGGGGAATGTTGCTGTTTTCTAATGTAGGACTCTCTGACTGAACTGCCCTAGAGTGTCTCTGGGTATGATTATTTAGTTGAGTTCCCATCGTTTCTCTGTGGATTTCTATTTGGTTTTCCGGCGTTATATATAAAGGAGTTAGTGAGTACACATTAAGACTGAGTATGACATTATCTTGCGCTGGCCCTTTCTTTGTTGTTGTGGAGTACAAATTGCGGCGCAATATGTCATGTAACTCATCTAAGTCTTGAAATCTCATGCAACAAGCTGTACCTCGTCTTGGTGCTTTAGCTCCCTTAGGGCCACGTGCATGTGAATCGAATAACCAATATTTGTGAGTATTATTTTGACCATCACAATATATCGCCACCGTTATGCCATTTGCAGTAAGCAACCCGCAGCAGTTCTCTATGAAAAACAATAGTAGAGCATTTTTTAGGTTAGGGAAGCCGTCACAACTTCGATCGGTATCTATGTGGCCATTATAATTTGTTTCAACAACTGAAATGTTAATTTTTTTTCTATTATATAGTATTTGTTGTGCAAGATCACTCGCAGCAAGATATTCAGGGTTAATTTCTCCCGCTGCGGGGTTTTCTCTAGTAGTAATGGACTCACGATAAAGCTTGTCCCCAAGTATGACTATGTAATCAATGTCACTGTTAGTCCACTGCTCTGGTACATCCGTATAAAATGCTGCACAAGCGACAGCCGCTATAGCAGTGCATTGCTTGCCACGAGATTCTGAATCAAATCTTAAATCACCTTGATGAAATGATCCACGCAATATAGAAACGTTTTCACTTAAATCAACGTAATTGTTTCCAGAAGAAAATGATTTGTCATGTGTGACATTGTCTTCAGCAATTTCAGCCATTTCGGAAATGTCTATAACATTTTCAAAATAGGGTGTTATATCTCTACACAGTACATTGTTAGATATTAACCATGTTAGAGCTCGACGTAATCTGTTCATATCTACAACAAACTCTTGAGAGCGTTGCAAGTTCTCTAGACTTTCCACAACCAGAACTAATCCTGCTTGATTTGGTGCAAGTGGCAGTTGTTCTGCGACTTCAACAACGTCTTTTGCAAACAAAATGACTTGTCCCTTGCACCAGTCTTGACAGAAACGATTTTGTAGCTTTATTATTTTAAGAAACGGTACCACTCGGCATAAAAACCGTTCCTCAAGTTTCGTTAAATCACTTAGCTCTTGAGGTACACTAGCGACGGACATTTTGTTCCAAAAGGCTGCCGGCGGAATTTTACGCTTTCTAATATTATTTTGACAGCGCGAGCATGTTATAATATTACACAAAGAAATTAATTGTTCTGGTAATAAGGAAGTATACATTGCAGTATGTAAATTACAACGTTGTTGTGGATATAACGCTTTATTACAAACGGCACATGGAACATCTGCGAAAATATTAATAGCTCTTTCGAAATCACTTTTAAAAGATATGTCCCTGCGTTTGTGAACGGCTTGTCGCATAGCATCTAATCGAGTCGATCTGGCTTCTTCGGTTTCGTTCGATAAATGCTCTTGTATCAAGCCGAGTCGATGAGCACGTTGTTCTTCGGTTTCGTTTGTTAAACGTGCGTATATCAGGCCAAGTCGATGAGAACGTTGGTCCTCGGTTTCGTTTGATAAACGCGCGTGTATCAAGCCGAGTCGATG
>NW_020654318.1:5009-16562 GCF_003589595.1 Hyposmocoma kahamanoa
CCGAGTCGATGAGAACGTTGCTCCTCGGTTTCGTTTGATAAACGCGCCTCTATCAAGCCGAGCCGATGAGAACGTTGCTCCTCGGTTTCGTTTGATAAACGCTCGTGTATCAAGCCAAGCCGATGAGAACGTTGCTCTTCGGTTTCGTTTGATAAACGTGCGTGTATCAAGTCGAGCCGATGAGAACGTTGCTCTACGGTTTCATTTGACAAATGTTCACGAATCAAACTAAGCCGTTTAGAGCGACTTTCTGAGCTTTCATTAAGCCGGGAAAAATGCGCATGTCCCCTCATTCGAGAAAGTCTATTGTCCCGCTGCTCAAGACTCTCGTTTGAAATATTAACAGCATTTCTATCTCTATTTCTTTTTAAACGCTCGTTCTTTTCTACACAAGTTTCTTCCAAACGGCGCTGTCTCATTTGTGCAACGCGCTTAGAAGGTCTACCCATTTTTAGCAAATTAGCAAATTGCGTTCACTCTACCACTAAAAATTGACAAATAAAGTAATTTTTATAACAAAAAAAAAACCGACTTCAAACTTTGCTTATATGTACAAGAAACTGAAACTAAAAAGTAAAAAATATTTTTTTAAATTACTACTTTAAAGAAAATAAAATTGAAGGACAATATGTATATACAAAATTAATGATACGTAATTGATACTTAAATATTTACAATGTCTAATCAGTTATTTTTGGAGTCGGTGCCAGACACGACAAGAAACACAATGGATACCTATTTACTTAATATTTTTTTATTACATATGAAGACAAGGTAACGGTCATACGACTCCAATATTGACGAAAAGTAAAGAAAGAAACTCGAGCAAAAAACTATTTACATAATAATACAAATACAAGCAATCCCGTAAATTTAAAAATATTTGTGCCTCCGAAAACTTAAAAATAGCTAACAATTACTACATCATAGCGCATTAAAAATTTCGTACTAAGACACAACTATCAACGACGTCTGCCCTCACGCGACTGCCCGCGTTCGGGTCGTTAACTCAAGCAAGCTGCCCCCTCCCCACACCACTCGTGCTACCCGCTTGCCTGTCTGTCAGTAGTCTTGCTCTCTACTATTTGAATTCGTTCGATGTAAGTATTAATAATATTATAATTGGTAAATATAATTACAACTCAAATTACAGTGGGTTTCTAGACTTACATTGGCTGGCACCGACTCCAAAAATAACTGATTAGATATTGTAAATATTTAAGTATCAATTACGTATCATTAATTTTGTATATACATATTGTCCTTCAATTTTATTTTCTTTAAAGTAGTAATTTAAAAAATTATTCTTATTCATTTCGGAAACTTGTAGTGCGCCCCACGCATACGCTTCTATAACAAGATTCCGGTTGATATACAAAATTTGTCTTTCACGAGATTTAAAAGTATAGTGAAACAAAAACTATACTAAAGGTTATTATACAATTTCTGCGTACATATACTTTTAAATTTTCGCGTTGCATTGTACTAACATTTGGAAACGGGAATAAACGCGTTTACATGCGAATAGGTATTTTTCACACCTACCTAGTTTGACGTGACCACGGCCAGTGCAATCTGGCGGAAACGTCGGGAAATTAGGTAGGTGTGAAAAATACATATTCGCATGTAAACGCGTTTATTCCTGTTTCCAAATGTTAACTTCTGCGTACTACAAAAATCCGTGGTAGTAAACCGTTTAGCTCGATCTCTGATGTTTGAAAACATAAGAAATATATATAGTAAATGTTGAATGTGTTGATCGCCGATGGAGCAGACTCGTTCTGGAATGGCGACCACGTCAAGGAAAACGTAGTGTAATGAAACGCAGGACGCTCTGCGGCAAGGTGGACAGATGACCTGAGAAAGGTGGCCGGCAACGGCTGGATGCGGGTGGCACAAGACCATGAAAGTTGGCGTGCTCAAGGGTAGGCTTTCGTCTAGCAGTGATGATGATGAAATCGCACTGCTATTACAACAGGATTATAACTCAAAATATGTGAAATTCTAGATTATACCACTGTTGAACGTAAAATTTGATTCTCTACATGTCAATAAAACCGTCGTTAGAATATTATAAAAAAACAACTAAAAGATATCTACTTAACTACTCAACTCAAAACGACACACGCTTTATGTGAGCTAGTTCTGGCCAAAATAGTCCTTATCGAGTTCTTAGGTTTTCGCGATTGTTACACACAGGAAATGAAACTATTTTTCCAGATTTAAATCGCGTATATTTGTTTTTGGATCTGGATAAAATTTATACATTTCTTTCATGGGAAGTGAACAATTTCTTTTTCGTCAATTCTGAGAAAATACACGTTTTGAGTTAATACACTATTCTATTAACAGTGCGAAATGATGATGAGGTGTCAACTTAGCTAATAACCCTATCAAAATGTGACAGTTCGTATCGTCATCACCAATTCTACCGAAAGACGTCCATTGTAGGACATAGCCTTCCCCTAAAGATTGTCAGAACGACCGGTCTTTCGCTTCTATATTTAGTAGATAACCCCAGCAAGGCACAGGTTGTGGGTGCTCTACCTACTCTGCGTGTCGGTGCGCGGTCGTTGACAACACTCAGTGCAAATAAATTATACTTAAAAGAATTGTACATATTATATTTTAAAAGACGACCAAGGCGAACTTATCAAGACCTTATTGAGGACGTCCCAAAGAAAAGCCAAGTCAAGAGTATCTTTAGTCGATGTCTGAAATCACTGATGGGTGCTTATGAGACAAAAATGTGTGTAAGGATTGTAGCAAGTGGCAAGCTGTTTTCTTTGCCTACTCCGACGAGAAAAAGGCGTCAAGTACATATGTGTATGTATGTAGATGTATTGTTTATCCTAAAAATCATACTATCCATGGTGAATAATCAACCACGCCATAAAGGTATACGAATAGTTGATATTTTCATTCACTTTAAGTGAATGATGTGTCGTGTTTTTTAATTTGAAACAAAATAAAACTGTGGTGAAAATTCTCCGAGTTTAAAATTGGTTAACTAAAGCACATTTCAATAAAATACACAGTGAATCATCTTTATGAAAATTGAATAAAAGAAATACGTTAATGTTACATTTTGATCAATTTGATTCGTTTGAATACCGTTTGGGGTGTATAGTTTATATCGACGGTCCTACGATTTACAAATTAGTATTATCATCATTTATTTAATTGAATATCATGACGTTATTCATATCATTCAGTTAACGATCCAACAAGTGTAAATAAAAAGATCGTTTGATTCGATCTGTACCGTTGATAAGAGCGGTAGCCACGATTAGGTAACACACGTTGGTTCGAGTTTAGTCGGATCGAAGGAATTTTTCATGTGTTTGTTCAATCTCTGTATCTATATTATCATTGTCTTTAAGGGCCGAGTTTTTAAATCAAGCCCTGGCATTCTTCCATGTCTTTGTTTGTGAATGCTTCAGGTCCCAAACATGACTTGCTTACTAAAAGTGTTCAGCGTCGTAGGCCAGGGACAAATTGCAAGTTATTTTCCGCACTGCTGCTCGTATTGACGTTGACAATCACCGGCACATAAATTTGGGCAAAATAATTAATCGCAATCTCCAACACCGCTTTTTGAGTAACGAGCTTCTATAAATTAGCTGATTTGCAAGTCAAGGTCGAAAGAAATTTGTCGCTACGTTGCCTGAACAGAATATTTTGACAAGAATGGTTTTCTATCCTGATAATATATGTGTTTCATATTCATATTCATTTATCCCTGTAATGGTGTAGCAAAGTTACAATTAAACTTCTGAAATAGCAAAAAGCTAACCCGAACAAAAACCTCTAACCATTAGAACTAGAAGCGTCAAAATAATGATTTACAAAGCGTTAACAATATAGGCCAACCAATAAAACAAAACCTGTCACTATTTATCTCGTCCAAATCGGAAAAGGTTTTGATCGAAATGTAATTTTGCCAGCACCTGGCTCGCCTTACATTCTACTTAGGGCCCCATGTGGAAACATTACTCGACAGACCATCAGAATCGATCCAAATTAATTCAAGCCTTGGCAAGGTGAGGCCGCATTAGGAGCGTGTCAAATAGGTGTCTATCTATTAATGTAAAAATTTAAAACCATTGCCCGTAACTATGATTCTTTCAAGGCTTAGGATAACAGCTTAGATCTACTAAAATCCTATAATAAATGGGAAAATTCGTGAGAGTAATACTTGATTTTATCGAATATCATGATTTTTTTTCGTACCATAACATTGAGTTACGCATATTTTGTGAATTTACTCCACTACTTTGTTAATACAAAGATCGAACCTAAAGAAAAAATAATTCTTACCGTACTCGAACCTACGTCTGTATGCCTAACTAGCTTCTTTTATAATAATATATCTTTTTGTGGTCGACCTTTGTATAAATAATAAAATTATAACAAACTAGGACTGGTAGCTGTAAAGGTACTAACTGGGTGATAAATCTGTAATAGATTTCTCATAGAAGGCGCTACCACTAAAAAGTCGTTGAAAGACCAAGTACAAAGACACGACGCAAGCACATAGAAAAATTCGTGAGGTCCGTTGGTTCGTTCCGTGGCTTAGTTGGTATAGCGTCTGCCACGGTATGCAAGAACACGTCGGTTCGAATCCGACCGGATCGAAGGAATTTTTTCTGAGTGTTCGATCTTTGTATTAATAATTATAACAAACTAGTGGAGTAATTTCACAAAAAATAATTGAATATCAATTCAATAAAAATTTAATTATAACAAACTAGTGGCGTTATTTCACAAAAAATGTGATGTTAGTAAAAAATCATGATATTCAACGAAATCGTTTTACAATGAATACAGCGACATCTCAAGTAAATTTCTGGTAGCTGCAAAGGTTCCAGCTGAATAAGATGCTTCATATATCTCTCACAGGTGTCGCTGGTTCGCTGACTCCATGGGTATCTCAGTTGGTTGAGCGGTGGCTAGTTTGGCATACAGACGCGGGGATCTACTCTCGTTCTCCGACCGACGTCCGCCCGGAACAATTATTGTCAAATAAGTAATACTCAACTAAATTAGAAGGCAACGTCAAGAAATGAAGCTGCGTTCGCATCATACGTCTTTTGTTTTGGTCTACCTATTACTAATTTGATAGTAATTGTTTTGGACGGTTACCTATCAGTAGTCCGAAATGATATTTTCCAGAAATAACGTTTGGTCGAAATTTCGTTACCTCGAAAGTAACTGTGAGAGGAAAATGTTTCTTTCTTTTAAATCTAAATTAACCTAACCTAACCGAACCTAATCGTGTCTTTGCGATAAACATTCAACATATCCTGAAAGAACAACTGTTTCCTTATAATTCGGTTTTCGGTGTAATGAAAATTCGAACAAACGTTATTTCATTTTGTTATTTCGAGTCTTGTCAAATCGAAGGATTTTTTTTTGTGTTCGATAGTAACACATTTATTTCTCTCGTGAGTTTGGATGTAGTCTGTGGTTGCTTATGTATATGACCATGGCACCCACGATGGTACACGGCTTTCTGGTTTGTTTCTTGTTTACGATTATTAAATATATATAGCTTGATAAGCCATCAGATTTCACATTTTTAGTAGCAGTAGAACTTGTGAAAGAGTTTGTCCAGCGAAGTACTGCCGACTTACATATTTCTGCCGCCAAGCAGGAATGTGAGCATTACTACGCTCCGGTTTAGAAGAGTAAGGGTGTTAGTGAAATTATAGGGACATTACAGGACTTTTCAACTTATGTCTCAGGGTGACGGGCGCAGCGGCAGTTCCTCTAACATCTTTGCGATTTAAAGATCTGAGTTATGGATAGGCGTGTCGCTTACCACCAGACGCACTACAATAAATACTATTTAAGGTACTAGCTTATGTAATTAAGTCATCATCATCGTCATCATATCAGCCGTAAGACGTCTACTGCTGAACATAGGCATCCCTCAAAGATTTCCAGACTATTATAGCCGATCGGACGCGACGTGCGTCCATTGATTACCCGCCGCCCTTACCATGTCATTCGTCCATCCAGTAGGGGGCTATCGCACTGAACGTCTTCCGGTTCGTGGTCTACATTCGAGAACCTTTCTGCCCCAACGGCTGTCAGTTCTACGAGCTATGTGCCCTGCCCACTGCCATTTTAACTTGCTATGTCGGTGACTTTCGTTCTTCTACGGATATTCTCATTTCTGATTCGGTTAAGTAGAGAAATGCCGAGCATTGCTCGCTCCATAGCTCGTTGTATGATTTTGAGCTTTATTGTGAGGCCCATGGGGTCATCCCTGGCAACACGCACTGCTCGAAAACTTTTGTCTTCAAGGACTGCGGTATTGCGGACGTGAAGACGTCCCGACAGAGCTTCCCGACAGCTGCCCAACCGAGTCAGATTACATTTAAGTATTTATATTTTATTATAATTTATTGTTATTGAACCAAATATGTTAACTAATCATTAAGCTATAATCACTAATTTGGATACCGAAGATAAAAAAAGTAAACAATTTTACTTAGTTTATGTATCACTCAGGTTAACTGGCATTACTAACCTTAATTAAAATTGTAAACAAACATACAAATATTTCACAGTTAATAATAGTCTGGCGCATATCATCGGTGTTCTGTAGAAGGGGCGAAAAAACCATTTCAATATAAATTTCAGGAGAGCATATTTTCATTTTTCAGGACTGTTTTAAAATATTTACGTTTTGTTTCAAATTCGATTTTAAAACAGTCGTTAAAACTTAAAACAAGCTATCTTGAAATTTTTATCCAAATGGCACTTTCGCCCTTTCTAGAAAACACCGACGATGTATGTAAATAAAAGGTTATTTATAAAGGTCATGTGTCTATATCAAGTTTTTATACGTAATAAATTTACCTTTATCTTTACCTATTAAAAAACGAAGGGATTATTTAGTACACTTGATAGGTGGTTGGTGATAACAATAGACCTGTAATCTAATGTACAACAAAGCACCTCAGGTCATCTTCTAAATTTATCCTTTAGTTACAAAGTGATATATATATAAAAGTAACGAGAGGATACGATTTTTGTTCGTACATTTTCAAAGAAGAGAAATCCAGTGGCGTAACAATAGCGTGGGAAGATAAGGAAGATACGAGGGACTATTAGTGACAATACAACTAATTAAAAACAAAATACTAAGACAATGTAAAGTCTTTGAAAACCTCAATTTAACAGTTTAAATAACATAATTTCATAAAAATCATATCGTATTCGTATCCTCAACAATTGAAACACTTATAGAAGCTCTCGTCAAAACGCATTATAGAGCCCAAACACAATAGACTCTGTTGAGAAGTTCCTCTTACGTATCTGTCATTTCCATCATCAGATCAGCTGTAGGTCACTATAATATTTTATTTTCATTAGAATTACTGCTATGTGCATGTGAAATCGGTTAACGAAAGTGGGAGAAAATAAATAAACCAGATTCGTCCCCTGATTTGGCACACTTAGAGATGGCATATGTTTTTTATATTCGAATGGTTCATTGCTGACGGATATTCTTTTCAACAAAAAAATAATCGCATTTATGCTCAATTTATATTACGGCGCAACGGAATGGAAGCGAATTTTTGTAACGATATTGCACGTAATATAAAAAAAATTAGTTTTAGTAGAAAGAGTTCGTCCAGAGAAGTACTGCCACCTTATCTATTTATCTATTTCTGCCGCCAAGTTGTAATGTCAGCATTACTGTGCTGGTGAAATTCCAGGCACATGGGACTTATCAACATATGTCTCAGAGTGATACAAAAAAAAATATAGACGAATTCAGAACTTCCTCCTGTTTTGTCAAGTTACGTAGCTTCATTGTTGCCGTCGGTATGGTGTTATTAGGCCAGTGGGAAGGTCACAACGCGCTTCCGCTGTTATTCGTGTCTCACCCTTATCGGTTGGAAACGTATTAAGTGACAGAGCACCACCGCTAACGGGCCCCGTGATTAATTAAACGTTTTCATTGTTAACACGCGGCATCGCGGTACAATGCATGTGCCCGATTCGTTCACTGTTAAATTGCTATCGTTAAATGCGAAACAAGGCCGTTGATCGGATAAAAAATGGTTGGATATTTACAGTGGCATTTTTGCAAACATTACTTTTCATTGTCAATAGATGTTGAAGGGTTTTGTTGGCGAATTAATGATTTCAGTGGCATGTGTCCTGAATTTTTTTTCGTTATGATTTATGTTTGAGATCTTATTTATCGCACGGAAAGCCGTCTTTACCAAATATTGCTGTGGTTTCGATTACAAAGAAAAAATACGTCGACTACCTGAACTGCGAGTAAAAGTCGCATGTGTAGTGTCAAACCTCTGTAAATTGACATTTTTTTTAGACGTTTAAAAATGAAAAAAAAAATAGTCGATAACTTTTCTATGTAATATTAATGATGATATAATTATGACGTTTACCTACCACCATATTTATTTATTTTTTGTGATATTTCTCCACTACTTTGTTATAACTATTAATACAAAAATCAAAATCAAAGAAAAATTCCTTCGATCTGACAGGACTCGCATCACATCCGATACAGAGTATGGCGTTGATGCTGGTTCGACCCTTGTCACATCGAAGGATTTTTTCTTTGTATTAATAATTATAACAAACTTTTTAAGTTTAAATAGGAGAGTTATAATTTAAGCTTTACTGTTACTTTTACTTTGTATTACTTTGTATTATAAAAGTATTGCAACATGTTATCACATGTGACTGTATAAATAATATAGTTTTCCCAGTGCCCATTAGCTGGTAGATGTAACACAATTATGGCGATTATCATAAATTCTTTTTGCCGACGAAATTTATGTCCAGGGGTATAAATATAACTTAGCATACATCTACAAAATCCTACAAGAAACTGGGAAAATTAATGATAGTAACACTTGATTTTGATACCGTATGATATGCATTAATTATTTGTCAATTTACTCCACTAGTTTGTTATAATGATTAATATAAAGATCGAACACAAAGAAAAATTCCTTGGTTGTAACAGTACCCGCATCAGCGCATTTACCATCTGATCTACAGATATTTTTGTGTTAGACATTGGTATTGATAATTTAAAAACTAGTGTAGTAATTTTACAAAAAAGATGGATAATCATGGTAGTAAAATATTACGATATTAAAAAAAAACAATATTACAATTAATACAGCGACATCTCACGTCGGTCTCTTGTGGACTTGTGGACGTAATACATTGTGGCGATTATAATAATACATTTCTATTTGTCAACATGTCCAGCAGTAAGCTTTACGGTGATGTGGTAGTGGAATAAAACGCAAGTTCAAATGTTTACTAACACAACATCTCCATACATACAATGGCACTTTCAGCACAGGTTACTTAGTAGCTTTCAGCTCAAAGCACAGTACTAAACTATTAAAAAATGTTAAATCCGTTTTGGCGACGCAACTTATGTCTAGCAGTGAGTTTTACGGTGTTGTGGTAGTGGAATAAAACACAAATTCAAATGTTTACTAACATAACATCTTCATACCTACAATGGCACTTTCAGCACAGGGTACTTAATAACTTTCAGCTCAAAGTACCGCACTAAAGTATTAAAAAATGTTTAGGTAACTTTCATCTTGTTTCCTACCTATTTCATGCTTATAATTTATCTAGATTACACAGCATACGTTCATAATTTCTCATGTAGAGGTATAAGGCAGTTTTAATTAACTGTGTTCGTACTATGAGGTGTATATTAATAACTTTAGTTTGCCTTAATGCTTTAGTGAGTTTCGTAATTTACTGCTTAAAATGTTTTATCTCAAAAGTAAATATAAATAAATATCTCTCCTGGAAGACTAATTTTGTATACGAGTAAAAGTCAATCAAAGTCAAATGCGTCTTTTATAAGTCATGCACCTGGTAGTAAGCGACACGCTGTCGATAGCAGTTGCTGTGTAACTCAGAGCTTTCAATCGCAAAGATCTGAAGGACATTCCCACAACGCCAGTCAACTTGAGACATAAGTTGACTAGACCCATGTGCCTGTAATTTCGCCAGGACCCATGCCTTGTAAAACCGGAACACAGTAATGCTCACATTACTACTTGGCGGCAGAAATAGGTAAGGTGACAGTGCGTCTGGACGAACTCTGTCACAAGAAGCTCTAGTGCTACTAAATCTTTATTTCATTCGTATGCAAATTCCTCTAACAATAATAAGTAAGAAACTTTAATAATAACTCTTTATTGCACAAAGAAAAGATACATGAAACACACTTACTTTATGGATTTCTCTGGTAAATAGATATTTTAATTTTATTATTATTATCATAATGCAATATTTGTTGCCACGCAGATGTCAAAGGCTCGATTTCTGGGCCCGTAGAAGTATTTGCATAGCCTACATTTAGTTCTCCGGTGCCTTTGTTTCATACGTGTGTCATGGCACCCGCGATACAGAATTTCCCTAGTGCGGGCGTGATAGCTTATTGGTATGAAATTTAATTTAAAATTTGCCATGATCTTTTTGAAGAACGTACACATCTGCAAAGCAATTTAATTATATGTGTTAGTTCCCAAGTCACATTGGGCTCGTGTTGGTACTATAGCCCAAACCCTATCATTGTGAGAGGAGGCCTGTGAACAGCAGTCGGACTATATATCAAAGTCAAATAGTCATTTATTCCATACGTAAATTTTTTACATTTTACACAGTGCTGACTTCCCTTATATATATAAATATATATGTCTCTGTGTGTATATGTATATATAGGCTAACTGTTATTATTTTATTATATTATTCAATAAATAAACAAAAATTTATTAGATCTAACTTGAATAAGAGAGACCGCGTAGAAGAATATCGTCATAAAAATACTCAATATACAATATATTGTCATAATATTCAATACAAGTAAATATTGTTCATTACATTTTTATACATGTGCTGTACCGCTGGTGCGTGAATGTTAATTTCTTTTAACTTATCTTTTAAAGACATTACGTCTTTCCAGTTAATAAATTTAACATCGTAAGTTTCTGCAATAAAATTCCACGAGGTGGCGGTGGGTCTGCGTCTAAACGCGGTTACACACGGCGCGACTTCTAGCAGCAATATAAACGCGCGTTTGTGACACGCTCGATTGAATCACGACACTTGCAATTTATAGGCGGTTGCATTGATGCAAACGCGCGACTGTATCGATGCAAACGTGCGACTACATCGATGCAGTCGCTTATGTTGAATCATTAAAAACGTGCATCGTATTTGCATCGCGTTTGTCTGCTTAAGTCGCGCGTTATGTAAAGGTCTAAAAAAAGGTAGGGCACGTGCAGCGTGCCGGCGATATTTCACAACTGTAGTCGCATCGACTCGCAACGACTTCTAATGACGAAATACAGTGCGACATGCGGGCTACTAGCGACGTAACACTACCGACGACCGACCGATAGCTTAGTGAATTTTCGAATATTTATCGTACCTACAGGGAAAATGAATATAGTATCACAACTTTCATTGTTGGAAAAAAACCGTTTTACGGGTCTGTGCCATAGAAAGGATAAGACAAAC
>NW_020654319.1:0-594 GCF_003589595.1 Hyposmocoma kahamanoa
AACGTTAATTGAAAAGCTAACTTATGACTTTTGTCTCTTCCAGTGTCGCTGTTTATAACATTCCAATTCCAAGTCGTTTTTACTATCTCATTTATCACATCATAGCATTCAAATATATTATTTCACTGAATGAATTATATTTATTCGTTGAAAATATAGTTTTCAAAAGATGGTACAACTAGGTGTACATATTAAAACAACTCTCATATTTACCGATATTAGCATGCAAATCGATGGGCATCTATATTTTAACAGCTTAATAAAGCTAAAGAAATTCCTATTAATTAATTTATTTATTTAATTGCATAATGGATATCACTGAGAAAGGCATCTCATACAAACAAACTATTAGGGTGTTTCAATATACATTGACTTATTTAATGTCAGAAAAATAAAAATACAACGAAATATTATATTATATCTTAATTTTTAAGATTACATATTATAACAGTAGTTACTGTCGTGTCATAAAGATGTCAATAATATAAAAATAATATAAGTATTGTTAGAAACACCTAGCCCGGAGGGTGCGGGGACAAGCGTCACATGATTGTGACGTAGCATGGCGTGATCGGCTGACTGGCCGGGTGGAGG
>NW_020654319.1:694-14234 GCF_003589595.1 Hyposmocoma kahamanoa
TTTAGTTGCAACAATACGAAGATAAATAATAACGCGTACTCTCTAGCCAAGTCGCTAAAACTGTCACTAATGTACAGGTCCTGTCATTTCCACTTTGGCCCAATTACTGGATTTCAAAGAATTATTAGTGTTATGACTTTAGACTTAAATTATCAAAGTGAATTATACAATTAATGAACATCGTGCTGTACGAAAGGTGTGTTAAAAGTAGTAAACTGACCGCAGTCATCGGACGTCGGATTTATTCATAAAGATATTAGGTACGATGTTGGTATAGATGTTGTCTAAACAAGACTTACAACATTGAAAAAGTGAAATGAGCCCACTACTTAGACTACGATCTTGTAATAAATTAACAATGATGCCTGAAGTAATATATTTATTTGCTTTTTTTATTTTGCCTAAAACCTCGTCTAATCAGTTTATCAGACAATCGGTAAGATGAACGTGAGTGATCTCAAGCTTAATATAATAGAAATAATTTGTTAATTTAACATAAAAAAGTATCATAGTACATATGTATTCTGCAATATGTAGAATGTCTTTATATGCCGGTTAAGAAATAAACTCACAATGTCTGTATATACTTTAAATTTTATATAATTACCAAAGAATGTTTTAGAACAGAATACGTTTAATTGCCAGAATACAGAAATCATACAAGTCTTAAGTATAAGGGTACATTGCATTATAATCAACCTGCAAGCAGATGTGCCAATATTAATGGATTTAATGTTTGGTCTCTGTAGTTTCAAATTAATGTACAACATTTGTAAATTACACTATTTATTACTATAGATGCAATGCGTCAAAAGTCATTGTGTCAATTGTAATTTAAAAGCATGTCCTTGCAACAATTTAATTTCATTTGGTAATTTATCGAAAATAGTTATACACTTGTTGAAGCAGTTATTCTCATAAATCACTTTATTGCAACGGGTTTGGTATAAAAGGTTCATAATTTTTGCATTTAGTTTGCCTTTGAATACAATACAATACAATACAATACAATATGCTTTATTTTCTCTCATTAAGGTTGTAGTTACAGTGTATGAATACATTAAAAATACAATTATTAAGTACAAAAAATAAAAATAACAAATATCAAGTGCCTTAGTGAGAGCTGGAGTCTGTACTAGGTTGGGAACCTGTGTTACAGATCACCAGGCTCACTCCCTCTTAGTGTAAGAAAACGTGACATAAACTTAATACAAAAAATACAAATAAATTACAAAATAAAGCATGGGCTGTCTAGTGCAAAAATGTGTGTGTGTGCGTGTGAGCGTATGTGGGTGTGTGTGTATGTGTGTATGCGGGTGTGTGCGTGAGTGCGTGCGTGCGTGCGTACATGTGTGTGTGTGTGTGTGTGTGTGTGTGTGTGTGTGTGTGTGTGTGAGTGTGTGTGTGTGTGTGTGTGTGTGTGTGTGTGTGTGTGTAAGTGTGTGTGTGAATGCTACCTATTTCAGTAAAGTAAGTATGTTTTCAGTCGACTCGTAGTCGAGAGTGGTCAGCCAATAAGTAATAACTTTTTTACATTCCGCTCTGCACAATGGGTGAATATTAAGGATTTTGTTTAATTTATTATATACATATCCTCCTAGAAAATAAAAATGACGTTGAGCTAAGGTAGTGGAAACACTAACTGAGGGACAAACAGTATGTTTACGACGTACGGAGTACAGTTTATTAGGGTCATAGGGGATAAGAGTGTGCGTGGTCAAAGCTATTTGTAGAACAAAAAGCTGTCGTACTGAGAGGACCTTACAGGTTTTATAAAGGTCAGTGGTCGGGAATCTGTAGGGGAGACACCAGTCTACCTTGAGTATCGCGCGTTGGGTGCGTTCCAGCTTAAGAAGATGCGACTTGGCGGAGCCACCCCATGCAGAGATGCAGTAGGACGTGAGTGATTGGCAGAGGGCTAAATACACAAGTCTTACAACTTTCACATCTGCGACGTGGCGAAGACCTTTAAAAATGAAAATCAATTTACGTAACCTCTGGGTCAGACCGTCAATATGATAGCGAAAGGAAAGTGTGCTATCCAGCTGGACACCCAGATACTACAAACAGTGTGTACGGACTAAAGACGGACAGGAGCAGGAATCATGTGAAAAGGATGGACACGAGTGTGCAGTTATCGAGAATGCAGAGGAGGATGGTATACCACGACTTGTAAGAGAAAACGTGAGATACATGGTTTTTTCCACGTTGAGGGTGAGGAGGTTGTGAGAAAGCCATTTGGAAACAGAATTGAAACCCTCTTGCGCAAAGTCAAATGCGGACTCCCAGGAATCGCCATAGAAGATTAAGAATGACTTTACCACGTATCTTAAAATATTGAGGATGAGAATTGACAAATACACAGATATCCCTAATACACGCGTGGCAAAGGCAATATGTTACAAATGTTTAGTATTTTCGAACAACAATTTGCAGCTGGTAGAATCACGCACCGCAAATTCTCCGAATAATCTGATGCAGCAGGTTTAATGTACGATTGATTTTGTTCACACACTTTTTAGACAGGCATTTTTTGCTGTCGATATGTGTTATTACAGTTCCTCTCTATTGCCTTATTAATTGTAATATTTGTAAATTGAGTTTTGAATAGACTGATTAATGTCAGGAGGTTGAATCCTATCAATAGAAGCAGCTGTCTGACATCCAACAATTTGGTAATGTGACAGCAATTCTGTTATCTGCTAGTTAGAATAACTTGCAAAATAATGCCTATGTTATTTCAAATAAAGAAGTTAGTAATTTAAAATAAAATTATAATTATCAACAGAATAGAATTTACTATAAGTCTATAACGAAATGGCAAACTATGTAATTACACATGTAAATTATGTCTCATATTGCTTTCATTTCTTGCGAGGCTCTTACTGAAGGGAATTCCACAATCGGATAACAGTGGGTTTTGTTGCGTTCCGGTTTTGAGGGGTCTGGGTACTGATGAAATTGTAGGCACTTGGGACTTGTCAACTTTGTGTGGAGTGACGAGCGCGGTGGCGGTGCCCCTCGGATGGTTTGCGATTTGAAGTTCTGAATGGCAATGCGCAGCATCTGTGAATAGGTGTGTCGCTTGCCACTGGGGCAACTTGTTCGTCCCGTCATTTTTCTTAAATCATAAATAATACATATTTGTTAATTGTGGTCTTGGTAGTTAAGTTGCCAACCTATATGTATATCCATCCATCGTTATACAGAATAATATTGTGAGTATCATTTAAAGTAGTTACAAGGAGGGAGGTATTTTTAAATTTGTCACACGGTTCCTGCATTAGCAATAATGAGGAATCAGAGTCTCATACAGGTGGGAATGATTGAGCTTTGCTTTTTTAGGTACAATTACATTGATCTTAAAATTTATCCTTAAAAAGTCAAATCCAGCATTGCTTTACATATAACTTACATAATTTAATAACTTATCCATAGCCAGTATGTTTTTTTTAATCTTCTGTTGAGTTGTATTCTCTTATATTTGTGTATTAGAATAAAAAAATTTAGCTCATAATAATTTTTTTAATTCTAATTGATGGCACAATATGTCACTTTCATAACTTTGTCTATTTGTTAAGGTTTTGATTATGTACAATTACTAAATTCATGCAACAAATTTTGATATTCTTTTCTGTTAAAGTAATATTTTTACAATTTGAAATTTTCTTTTGTTTATAATAAATTTATGAAATATTTTAATTTTAACATACACATACTACATATGTTTTTTTTAGTTTGTTTTGACTGTAATTTAAAATTAAAGTTGCAGAAGTCATCGAGTTATCTTCCAGGACAAACAGCTGGTGATTTTCTCATGTGTAAGGGTGTTATAACAGGCACCATTGTGGGAGCACTGCCGTGCCTACTAGTTAATCAAGAAGCGACTGCTCCTGTGTTATGAGCATTTCTAGAAGAAGCATAAGGATATGCTCTCCACTTGTCGAATGACCGAGCTTATTCCGGAATGAGGACATTTCTAGAGCAGAATGGCCGTCTGTTAGCGTATCGTGACATTATATTATTTTATTTTATTAGAAAACTTACTTTGTGTCATTAAGAATTAGTTTCATCGAAATAAGAAATAAATCGATATCATCATCATCGATATGAACGGAACGGTGACAGGCGGCTGCCATTACGAAAAGCATCTTTTTAGAACAGACGTGTTTTGTTTTGTTTGGATTTATAGTGAAAGATCTTATAATATAATTTATAACAGTCACTGGAGTCTCATTTCTATGTCTACTTGGAAAGTTTCCTACATGTGGATGACGTGAGTAAATTGCATTATTTAAAATGTTATTTGCAGGGTTCCGCAAAGGCTGTCATAAACTCTTTATCTGTGTCTTCTTTAAATTATCCAATCGCTTGGTCTTTTCTTTGTGATGGATATAATAATAAGCGTTTATTAATTAATGAACACAATAAATGTTTGTTTTCGATTAAACCCATGCTTAGGGAATCGGAAAAGGGTCTACGTGATTTAATAGATGCAATTTCTAAAAACTTAAATGCGTTACAATCATTAGGGAACCCACGGAACACTCTTATTATCTTTATGGCTTCTGCCAAGTTAGACCCTGTCACTGCCAGGAATTAGGAAGAGTTTAGGAGCACCCTTACGTCACCGCGATTTACAGAATTTTTTGAATTTCTTCGTAAGCGGGCTACACTATTGGAAACTGTGCATGCTAGTAAGTCTGTTAAATCTGAAAAACGTCATAGTGTTGTTAAATCCAAGTCATTTATTCTTGTTTCATGACATTCAACTGAAACTCCTACTCTCAGTAAATGCCTAGCCTGTAAACAAGACCATAACTGTACCACTGTATTAAATTCAAATCGCTACCCATTGAGGAACGCATTGCTAAAGTTTCCAGTGGCAGTTATGCAACAATTGTCTTCGTAGTGGTCACAGGTCTCATCAATGCAAATTAGGTGGCAGTCGTTTCTGTATGGGAAATTATAACACCGTTTTGCATAAGCAATCTTCTCTTCCACAAACCAACACACATACACAGAATCAAACACAAAAACAAGGTCATGATGACAGTACTACATCTTTTCTTTCTACGTCGTCTACCAAAGTATTTAATCATGACTTACCTTCATCTACTACTCCTTAGTCTAATGTTGATCCTTCATGCGTCGTTAGTATGTCTGCTGTTTCCTCGACTCAGGCTCTTCTGTCTACGGACTTAGTCGAGGTTACAAACTATGACAAATCGTATATATTGAGAGCGTTGCTGGATTGTGGAAGCCAGTCTTCTTTTATTACCGAGGCGGTACTAGCCAGAATCGATCTTACTAAAATTAAAAATCTATTGCAGTCTGTATCCGGTCTTAACAATGCCGTCATCAATATTACAGAACACTGCAACGTCATTATTCGTTCTTCATATACGTCATTTAATATGTCTGTAAAATGTTTTATTCTTCCTTTAATTACAGACAAGTTACCTCAACCGGAAATCCTAGTTCGCGACTTAGGTATTCCTAGTAACATCCAATTGGGAGATCCTTACTTCTTTTACCCGTCAGAAATTGACATGCTCCTAGGAGTTGATGTTTTCTGGGACATAATTGGGTCTTCTAAAATAAAATTGGGTCCTAACAAACCACTTTTGCTAGAAACCGAACTAGGATGGATAGTTGCTGGCCCCATGGGGGGAAACATTGCACTTCTTCTAGTCGACCTTTCTGTCATTTTAGTAAAGACATTCAGCAGCAACTATCAAAGTTCTGGGAACTTGAAGAAGTACCCACGGACAATATTTCTGTCGAGAGGTTGTTTTTTACCATATCATGCCATCATACGGGAAAGTAGTGAAACGACTAAATTAAGGGCCGTGTTCGATGCCTCAGCTGAAACTTCATCTGGCGTGCCTCTTAATGATATACAGTACGTTGGTCCTGTCATGCAGGACGATTTATTCTCAATATTGTTGAGATTGAGGCAACACCAATATGTGGTTTCGGCTGACGTAGAGAAAATGTACCGTCAGGTATTAATTCGTCCTCCACAGCGCCATCTGCAAAGAATTTTGTGGCGTGATAGCGATGATATCCCTATCAAAATATTTGAATTAAATACAGTAACCTACGGCACGGCATCGGCATCCTTTCTTAGTACTAGGTGTTTAATTGAGTGTGCAAAGGATTGTACGGACGAAAATGTAACACAATCAATTCGATCTGATTTTTACGTCGACGATTTTCTTTCAGGCAGTGCGTCAGAAAGTGAATTATATTACATCGTAACTACAGTCACCAAAGTACTTCATTCTGCTTGCTTTCCATTGCGTGAGTTTCGCTCAAACGTTCCTTCTATATTTAAGAACAATCAAAGTTCTCTTATACCAAGGGACTTAGACTTTTGTTCGCAATCCAGTGCACTGGGACTCAAGTGGGACCCAGTGACCGACATCTTTAAATTTCCAACGGAAATAGAGTGTCCTTCTTTAGCAACAAAGATAAATGTTCTTTCCAATTCTGCTAAGTTATTTGATCCCCTTGGCTTATTGAGCCCGTGCACCATCATACCGAAAATGATTCTTAAAAAATTGTGGCTCACCAAATTATACTGGGATGATCCCATATCATCAGATATTCAAAATTGAATCGTGGTTGAATTTTGTTGCAAATTTAGATAGTCTATCTTCACTTCAAATTCCCCGGTGTGTTCTTAGTGACGGTCCGGTGAATATAGAATTACATATGTTCTGCGATACATCTCAAAATGCGTATGCGGCGTGTGTATATCTACAATCTATTGGTAGACTCGGTGAGGTACAAGTTAACCTGTTATGTGCTAAGACTAAAGTTGCCCCAGTAAAACCTCAAACTATTCCACGCTTAGAGCTATGTGGAGCTCTCTTAGCATCTCGTTTGTCTTCTAAGGTTTTGAAGGCTCTTCGCCTTAACATAACAAAAATGTTTTACTGGACTGACTCTTCCGTGGTCCTCGGTTGGCTGTTATCTCACCCTCGTGACTTAAAAACTTTCGTTTCGAATCGTGTCGCAGAAATACAGCAGTCTACGTCTGGTGGTTCTTGGAGGCATGTCCCAGGAGCTCACAATCCCGTAGACTTAGCCTCACGAGGCTTAGATCCGAAGCTCATTAGCAAAGCCAAGTTATGGTGGCATGGCCCTTCATTCTTATTAGACCATGAACATAATTGGCCACATGAGACTGAAATTTCGCGTAATTTGCCAGAAATAAAACTTAAAAAAAATAATTACACTATCACTACTAAAACCACCTGCTGGTGAATTTCGAACGGTACTCGAAGTTCTCCACTCTGCAAAGAAGTGTGGCTTATGTACTACGGTTTTTTGACAATTTACGGCATGCCAATTCTAAATACACAGGCTATCTAACTACTGATGAATTAAAATCTTCTCTTCATTTCCTAGTAAAGCAACACCAATTAGAGTGTTTTGAACTTGAGATTAATATACTCATAAACAAAAAAGGCTTACCATGAAAATCAGGGCTACTCTCATTGAGACCATATTTAGACGAAAGCATTCTTCATGTAGGTTGCCGTATATAAAAGTCATGTAAACCTTATGATAAAATACATTCTATATTATTACAGTCAAATCACGTTTTTTCTAAATTATTCTTTCTTCACGAATATAAAAATCTTTTACATTGCGGCCCACAAGCATTATTAACAAACATAACACAAAGTTATTGGCCAATAACGGGTAGAGGGTTAGCTAGAGGCACCACGAACAATTGTAGATTGTGCAGAATAATAAAAGCTAAAACTGTAACTCCCATAATGGAAAACTTACCTAGCTCGAGGGTTACTCCAAATTCACCATTCCAAGTGTCAGATGTCGATTTTGCAGGTCCTTTTCCTATAAAGGATCGTAAAGGGCGCGGATGCAAAATTATTAAGAGCTATTTGTATCTATTTATTTGTTTTTCAACCAGAGCTCTACATTTGGAAATTGCATCCGACCTCAGCACCGAAATATTCATGTTATGCCTAAAACGTTTCATATCTCGTAGGGGAAAACCTACTGAGACCCATTGTGATAACGGTCGTAATTTTGTAGGCGCAAATAATGAACTTCCAAAATTTTTACAATCATGCAATGAGTCAATCTCGTCATTTGCTGCCGACGAAAGCATTATGTTCAAATTCTTACCGGCTGATTCCCCTCACTTCGGTGGGCTTTGGAAGGCGGGCGTAAAGTCCACAAAATATTACTTAATAGAATGTTAGGTAATAATCATTTCACTTATGAAGAATTATCGACATTGTTCGTTCAAATCGAGGCAATATTGAATTCGAGACCCCTCACTCCACTCTCATCGGATCCTTCAGACCTTTATCCCTTGACTCCTGGGCACTACCTGATCGGCAGACCTCTTACATCGCTGCCGACACCACCACTGCTCGAGAGTAAAGCTAGCCAATTGAACACATTTCAACATATCGAAAACCTGAGGCAGCATTTTTGGGAGAGATGGCGTCACGAATTCCTATGTGAACTACAACAACGATCCAAGTGGCGAATCAACAAAGGACAACTATTGCTAGGAGATATGATCATCCTCACGGAGGCTTATCTACCACCCCCTTTAAAATGGCGAATGGGTCGCATACACCAGCTCTACCCTGGACCTGACGGAGTCGCTCGCATGGCAGATGTTACAACATCGAAAGACATAATACGACGCGCCGTGAGCAACCTTTGTCCCCTACCTACTGCGCAGACAGATGATCAGCAGATGATGGCTTCTCTTCGAAATCCTACGGTATTCGAGAGGGGGGAAGATGTTCGCGCCGGTAACTCCATTGGGCGACGGAGTGGGCTACGCGGGAATGCGGTGTAGAAACGTCAGTGAGAAGAGAAAAACGTGACATTACATGCTATGGTTACGGACCAAGTGCGACTGTTATTTTTGATGTATTTAAAATTAATTCCTTGTAATTAAAGTACAGAATATACAGTGTTAAAACCGTTAAAAGCATCAATTCATTGTGTCGTTCGATCCTGAATATCGAATAGACAATTTATCAACCATCTATATCTATGTTGAGTGTGTGCGTTATTATTTATTTATATCTATATCAATATACATTGTCAATCTTTATCTTATGGAATAAAGTCCTTTTAGGAACAGTACTGATTTTATCTGTTAAATCATTTTAAGACATAAAAATAATCGAAATCGAAAGCCCCAACCGGAGTGTCGTTTGAGTAAAGGTGCCTACAGATACAATCGACATTGACGATCGATGTCGATCGTCAGTGTCGATCGACAAAAAGAGTAATAGATGTTTCCGAGTTGTTTGGGAGTGCTTGTTGAGCATGTGCCATTAATTTCTAAATCCAAGATGAAAAAAATGCAATGTGGGTATAGTTTCTGAGGTATTTGGAGGTGCTCATTACGAATATAGCACTTATTTATATTTGTAAAAGTAAGATGGCAGACACGATTTTTCAAAAAATGCAATATGGGTATCATTTTCGAGGTATTTGGGGGTGCTCATAATGAATATAGCACTTATTAGTAAATCCAAGATGGCGGACACGATTTTTGAAAACAATGCAATGCGGGTATTGTTTCTGAGCTATTTGGAGGTGCTCATTACGAATATAGCACTTATTTATATTTGTGAAAGCAAGATGGCAGACACGATTTGTCAAAAAATGCAATATAGGTATCATTTTCGAGGTATTTGGGGGTGCTCATTACGAATATAGCACTTATTAGTAAATCCAAGATGGCGGACACGATTTTTGAAAAAAATGCAATGTGGGTATTGTTCCTGAGGTATTTGGAGGTGCTCATTACGAATATAGAACTTATTTATATTTGTAAAAGCAAGATGGCAGACACGATTTTTCAAAAAATGCAATATGGGTATCATTTTCGAGGTATTTGGTGGTGCTCATTAGGAATATAGTACTTATTTCTAAATCTAAGATGGCAAGCACGATTTTTCGAATAATGGCAAGTTGGGTATCGTTTTCGAGGTATTTGAGGGTGCTCATTACGAATATAGCACTTATTAGTAAATCCAAGATGGCGGACAGGATTTCTAAAAAATGCAATATGGATATCCTTTTCGAGGTATTTGGGGATGCTCATAAAGAATATAGCACTCGTTTCTAATTCCAAGATGGCGGTCACGATTTTTCGAATAACGGCAAGTTGTGTTTCGTTTTCGAGGTATTTGGGAGTGCTCATTACGAATATAGCGCTTATTTGTAAATCCAAGATGGACTGCACAGTTTTTCAAAAAAATGCAATATGATTATCCGTTTCGAGGTATTCGGGGATGCTCAATACGAATATGGCAATCATTTCTAAATCCAAGATGGCGGGCACGATTTTTCGAAAAATGGCAAGTTGTGTATTGTTTTCGATGTATTTGGGAGTGCTTATTACGAATATAGCACTTATTTGTAACTCAAAGATGACGGACACGATGTAAAAAAAATGCAATATGGTTATCCTTTTCGAGGTATTTGGGGCTGCTCGTTACGAATATGGCACTCATTCTAAATTCAAGATGTCGGGCACGATTTTTCGAATAATGGTAAGTTGATTATCGTTTTCGAGTTATTTGGGGGTGCTCATTACGAATATGGTAATTGTGTGTAAATCCATAACTTTTCGTATAAATGCAATATGGGTATCAATTTCGAGGTATTTGGGGGTGCTCATTACGAATATGGCACTCATTTCTGAATCCAAGATGGCGGGCAAGATTTTTCGAATAATGGCAAGTTGGTAATCGTTTTCGAGGTATTTGGGGGTGCTCTTTACGAATGTAGGACTTATTTCTAAATCGACGGTGGCAGACACCACTTTTCAAGTAATGCAATAAGTGTACCATTTTCGAGGTATTTGGGAAAGCTCATTGCGAATGTGGCATTCATTTCTAAATCCAAGACGGCGGGCACGATTTTTCAAATAATGGCAACTTTGTATCGTTTTCGTGGTATTTGGGGGTGCTCATTACCATTACAGCACTTGTTTTTAAATCCAAGATGGCGGACATGACTTTTTAAATAAATGCAAAATGGGTTTAATTTTCGAAGTATTTGGGGGTGCTAATTACGAATACAGTACTTATTTGTAAATCCAAGCTGGCGGACACGATTTATCAAAAAAATGCAATATGGTTATCCTTTTCGCGGTATTTGGGGCTGCTCATTACCAATATGGCACTCATTTCTAAATCCAAGACGGCGGGCACGATTTTTCAAATAATGGCAACTTGTGTATCGTTTTCGTGGTATTTAGGGGTGCTCATTACCATTATAGCACTTGTTTCAAATCCAAGATGGCTGATATGACTTTTCATATGAATGCAACATGGGTATCATTTTTGGTGTTTGTGGGGTGCTCAATACGAATGTAGCTCTTATTTCTAAATTGACGATGCCGAATACGAATTTTCAGATAAATGCAATATGGAAATCATTTTCGAGGTATTTGGGGATGTTCATAAGGAATAAGGCTTTCATTTCTATATCCAAGATGGCGGAAACGACTTTTCAAATAATGGTAAGTTGGGTATTGTTTTCGAAGAACTTGGGGGTATTTATTACGAATATAGCATTTATTTCTAAATCCAAGATGGCAGATACGATTTTTCGAATATCGGTATGTTGGGTATCGTTTTCGAGGTATTTGGAGAACTCATTACGACTATAGCATTTATTTCTAATCCTAGATAGCGGACACGACTTTTCAAGTAAATGCAATATGGGTATCATTTTCGAAAATAATGGAATAAATGCTATATTCGTAATGAGCATCCCCAAATACCTCGAAAACGATACCCAACTTACCGTTATTCGAATAATCATGCCTGCCATCTTGGATTTAGAAATGAGTGGCATAATCGTCATAAGCATCCCCAAATATCTCGAAAAGGATATCCCTATTGCATTTTTTGCAAAATCGTGTCCGCCATCTCCGATTTACAAATATGTGCTATATTCGTAATGAGCACCCCCAAATACCTCGAAAACAATATCCAACTTGCCATTATTCGAAAAATCATGCCCGCCATTTTCGATTTAGCAATGAGTGCCTCAGTGGCCGAACGGTTACCATGCCGGACTGCCACGCAGAGGTCCCAGGTTCGATTCCCGGGCCGGGCGAAATATTTGTATGACCTACACTTATTTCTCTCGTGAGTTTGGGTGTAATTTGTGGTTGTCTATGTGTGTGTCCATGGCACCCGCGACACAGGGTTTCCCTAGTGCGGGGCTATGTTGAGTGTGTGCGTTATGTGCGAATGTAAAAAAAAAAGTGTCATATTCGTATTGAGCATCACCAAATACCTCGAAATCTTTATGGATACCCCTGAGCCCAGGGAGACTCAGGGGTTATGTGGGGACTCTCCCTCCAGACTGGAGGGCCTACCCCACTAAAACCCCCCCGGGTTTCCCTCTCGCCGGTTGAGTCGGCGCCGTGGGATCAGTGAACATTCACCACGACGCCGCCCGGCCGCCCTAGCTTACGCCAGGGCTCCCGCGCCAACGGAGGGGCGAGTCGGTTGTCCTCCGACCCGCCCCCCAGACGAGTGAGGCCGTGCAATGCATGCTCCGTAGTCCCTGTCCAGAGCCCGCTGGTCTCACTAGGGGATCAGGCGAGCAGCGAACTGCCTTCGCCTTCTCCCCGTACGTCTGCGCCGGAGCGGGTGCGCGTCCGTCGCGTCCTCGCGCACCCGCTCCGCGGCCTCCTTTTGCGACATAACCTCTGCGCAAAAGGAGGCCACCGCCTCCCAGGACTCCTCGCTATCGAGCATGGCGGCAACCACGCTCGGCAGCGAGAGGTCCTGCCCTACAGTCCCCGTCAGAGTGCGGCGCTGCTCATCCCACCGGCTACACACCTCTAGGGTGTGCTGCGCGGTGTCATCCGCAGCGCCGCACTCGTGGCACGACGGGGACGGTTCCCTCCTCGCCACCTTGTGCAGGTAGTGACCGAAGCAGCCGTGCCCGGTCAGCACCTGCACAAGGTGGTACGACAGTGGCCCGTGGGACCGGTTTACCCACTCTACGAGGACAGGGCGGATCGCCTCTATGGTACGAGCGCCATAGGGGGGATCCGCCAAACGCATTCGGCACCCTCCCTTATGGCGTAGTGGAGGAGGCGCTCCGATATCACAGAGTGCCCCTCTACTTGCGTAGATTGGTGCGGCACTACCTGGCGGACAGGGTGGTGCTCTATCAATCGAGAGGCGGCCAGATAGTAGCACGAAATGTGGAGTGCGGAGTACCCCAGGGGTCCGTCTTCGGGCCACTACTGTGGAACCTGGGGTACGATTGGGCACTAAGGGCGACGTTGCCCCCTCGAATGGCCATCTTTGCGTACGCTGACGACACAATGGTGGCTGTCCGGGGAGGCAACTATTGGGAAGTGGCGCGGAGGGCGTCAGTGGCGGCGGACATGATTGTCCACCGCATCGAGCTGTTGGGGCTCAAGGTGGTGCTGAGCAAGACGAAGGCCACAGTCTTTGGTGGGCTGGGTGGGGGATGGCGGCTCCCTGCT
>NW_020654320.1:0-5188 GCF_003589595.1 Hyposmocoma kahamanoa
CCCTAATAATATCTATTCAAGAAGTCATTACATCTATTCAAGAAGTCATCTATTCAAGAAGACATCTATTCAAGAAGTCATTACATCTATTCAAGAAGTCATCTATTCAAGAAGACATCTATTTCAAGAAGTCGTCTGAAAAACTTTTTTATTTGACAAATTTCGTCTATAGTAGACTATTTCTATGTATTCAAGAACATTACCAATTCACTGTTTATTTTAAGAACAAAGTATTACAATGTCACAACGCTTCCAATTGAATGCATATGGTCTGGTATTTTATAATATTTATACTTATCAAATGACACCGCTATGCAGAGACGATAGCAAATGCGCGCGTGTCTCGATCATTCATGATTAAGTACCTGATGCAATTCGCAATGTAAGCTTAACGCTTTGTTATATATTCTATTCCTTATTCAATTTTCTACCCGACTACGTCGAAAAAAAAGGAAGGTAAGGAATAACGGGTATTGATAAAAACAATGAATGTTTCAAATATAATTTATTAATAAAACGTATCTACATTTTTACAACATTGTGTAACCATTACTAGAGTCTGTTGTTAGAGGCGACATAATTTTATCTATAATATCTTTTGTTGAGTGGTAAATGTCATCCAATAAAATGTTTCTCACCGCGTATTGCACACACAAATCTGCTTCACATTTACACATTTGGTCACTATTCTGTATTTGATCAGTATCATAGATCTCTATTTTAATAACCTTGCTCGCACCACTCCGAAGTCGCTTTTTTATATATGTATAACATGTAGTCTTTTCGGATTTTCTTTTGCGTCCCAATCCGAGCCGCGTTCCATTTGGAGATAAATCTCTTTGTGATGCAGCGCTGGGCACGAAGTTGAATAATTGATCTCCGGAATCCTTAAAACAAGTTGAAAGTAAGTATTAATTACACATCCTCAATTCATTGTTAATATTAAAATTATTTATTTATTTATTATATTTACAGTATATAAAACCTGTACAGGTTTCTCAACAAATTTAATCTAAAGAAAATTAAAAATAAATTTTGGTTAACTTACCGACATTTTATGACAACTTCACAAGAAAATAAGTTTTTTAATAATGATTATTTTACTCCCAATTTACCCGTTTATATTGAGTGAAGGCAGTGCTAATAGGGTTCAAAATTAACATCGTACTTACTGTATTTTTTATTCAATACTCATCAATAAATCTAATATGGAGTGCTCGACGCCGAGAGTAAAAATGACTCCGTTTGTGTTTACTTCCATTTATGATTACTCGACTACAGCGGAGCGAACAGGAGGGTTATGATTTCAGCAGCATACCTAAGTGTATGTATCTAAGTGTGTATGTATTCATCTGTTCTATCACTGAGCCAAAACTGCTAAAACGATTCCAAGTTATGAGGTATCGTTACATTGAACTCAATTATGCCGATTATTTAGGTATCTACATCATATACTTATATAGTCTAAAAAATAAGAACCTTTCGTTTCAACATACCTTTAAAAGATCTCTTCAAATATATCATATAGAACATGATGCAGCAAGTGTGATGTAGTACAATATTTATAAAGATTTTTATGATGAACACCCATGCCCAGCAGTGGGACGTGTAACAGTGTTGATGATATGATATGACTAGTAGTTTTGATACCAATGTTTCGTTGCCGGGGTTTAATTTTGTAACTTTTGTATTCGTAGTATTAAGTGAATTGTTGTATGAAAAATTCTGTAAGCAGGTATATTTTCAATAAAATTATGTTATTAAGATTAATGATAATACAAAATGATACATCGCACACTCAATTCTATCATTTATTTAGTAGGACAAAATTATAGTTCTTATTGCATAAAGAAGAAGGTTGAAATTATACAATCGATTTATTAAGCAAAGAAAAACATTTACAAATGCAAAATATCCAATCAATATTTCACATTTTATTTTTATGCTACCTTATCCACTTAGAATTAGAATCGATATTAGAATTAACTTACCGATGATTGCTGCATATCATACTGAGTATTTGTTTTTGCATTTATGTTGACTGTGCATTTTCCTATTTTGCTTCATATACAAATTACAAATATGGGTAAACGTGACGCGTATGAAGGCCTATATAGACCGGTCCTCTCTATCCATGATTATTGCTCAGATCACCTTCCTACAAGACAACAGGACAGCTCAAAAAAACAAATCAACCACTGCAAATAACTAAGAACAATGTAAGTGCATTTTAAGTACTAAAATAAATTTATGCTACATAACCGTGCCATCTATTCGAACTATTCATCAATTATAATTAATTATCTATTTTATTCCATTATTTTTTTTCGGACTATTTATTTTTTAGTCCAAATCCGAATCTATTTACTGTGATGAAGAGTCGCGGGTTCGAATCCTGCTGGGGAGCAAAATTAGTGACAAGTACAAATGCGCATACTCGATTCCAAAATGTTTAATATTTTACCTGTGCTTATTTTATCGTTGTCCTAGTTTTACTAATCATTCGATCAGTTTTTGTGAGTTCACTGTCGCAAGATATTATTACCAAACAATTTATGTTTTTATTCAATCATTTTACTATGTACTACTCATATATTTTATTCTATTAGGTCTTTGGCACAAGATTTATTCCTGTCAGAAGACGAGTGCGAGACGGTGCAGCCTAAGCTCTCGAAATCCTCGAAGAAGCATTCGAGATGTGACCCTTCGACAAGTAAGAAGACAGGTGAGCCGTTCACTACCACTGCGCCTAAGAAAAGGAAAACCGTCATCAACCCAATCACCCCCGTCATGAAGGCGGCGACGGCTGAGCTTTTCGGCAGCGAGAGTGATGAAGAAGAAGGGTGCTCGACAGGTTCAACAAAGGGTACGCCAATTTACTCTTACGTTACGCGAAAGCTAGCAAATGGGATAAGTCGTCAAACAGACGACAATAAAACTGGCACTCATTACGTTGAGTTAAAAGTTTATTCATGCAACGAGATCAAAAACGTTGCACCGATAAATAGATGGCGTCATAGTATTATTACTATAAAAAACAGAACGAACGTCAACTCTGAAGCTTGGGCACATCTAACAGATTACATAAAGACAACTCGCAAAGAATTCAAAAATTGCCCACCCTCATTTAATAGTACTTACTATTAGCATTATTTTTTACTGGCCTGTATTGTAGTAATTAAATGTGTTTAACTATAAATATATATGAATAAGTAAATAAATATATTATTTTATTCTTAATTTGTAATCTTTTTACTTTACAGCGACATCCTGTGTAGCCAATGCGGTCAAGTGTGACATGTGCAACATCGAAATTCCTCAAAAGAAATATCATTATCATATGAGAACGAATGTACACAAAGAGAATTGTTTATTAAAAACTGAATTCAAAAATATTGACATTATTAAGACTGCATTTAAGAACAGAATTGTGACTTACCGCATAAATCCTGCACAGGAAGTCGAGTACCTCACACCCGAGGCGTTCCTGTACAGTTATAAAAATGATGTTTCGAATGTTATCCATTTATCAATACTGAAACACACATGTCTGAAGTTAAATTTTGAACTGTTTGCTTATTTTGAGTTACCACGGTCAAGTACGCAACAGTTAAAATCTTTTAATACAAAGTTTGATTGCGTTTTTAACAACACTAATATTAATGAGTTGTATATGAATGCTATAGAAACATTTAAACAAAAACTTTCAGAATTTGAACACTGTGAATCTGGTTGGTCTCTGGTTTCAATAAGTCATTTAGAATTGAATATAAACAAATATTGTCCTATGAGAGGTGGTACGTTCATAGAGCTGCCATCATTTCTCAAGAATAGTAAAAGTTGCATAAATATACAGAATAAAGATGAGTACTGTTTTCTATGGAGTATAGTAGCTGCATTATTTCCCGCCAAAAGTAATGTATGCAAAACAAGTTCATATCCTCACCATTCAACTGTCTTTAAAACAGACGGTATGACTTTCCCTCCGTCGTGTAAAGATATACAATTGTTTGAAGCTAATAATAACATCAGTATCAACATTTATGGATTAAGTTCAAGCAGTTTAGTAACTGGTCCATTATATTTATCTAAAAATCGAAAGAACAATCATGTAAATTTATTATACTTTGAAAAAGGAGTCAAAGGTCATTACTGCCTTATTAAAGATCTTGTACGATTAGTAAAACGTCAGATTAGTAAATTTAAAGGGAATCTATATATGTGTGAGAATTGTTTACGTTTTTTTTCTTCTGAAATTAAATATACAAACCATGATTGCTCTCAAGTGTTGACAGTCTTACCTAAAAAAAATAGTACAATCGGATTTAAACATTTTGAGAGACAGCAAAAAATTTATTTTGTTATATATGCTGATTTCGAAAGTCTATTAGTTAACTGTACAGAGAATGGTAGCGAAAATACACGTAATTTAAAAGTTCATCAACCTTCATGTTTTGCGTATTATATTTGTTGTTCATATGACTCGAGTTTAAACAAGTTCGTTACCTACAGGGGTTCGGATTGTGTAGAAGTGTTTGTTAACAGATTGATTGCAGATGTGAAATGCCTTTATAAAATATTATGTGATAAGAATCCAATGACGCCTTTGACGAAAGAACAAGAAAATAGTTATCAAAACGCTACATCGTGTCATATTTGTAGCCATTTATTATTCGATGACAAGGTTCGTGACCACGATCATATTACTTCTGAATATAGAGGGCCAGCTCATTCACAATGTAATTTGATGTTCAGAGTGTGTCCATTCATACCAGTAGTCTTTCATAATTTAGCTAACTATGACTCACATTTGTTTATTAGCGAATTAGCAAAATACTATGGTCCAATTACAATTATACCGAAAACTAAAGAAAAGTACCTCACAATTACAAAGACCATACATTTAAAAGAATTTACACGTCCATTACAAATAAAATTTATAGATTCATTTCAGTTTTTGAGCACAAGTTTAGACATGTTGAGTAACAATTTATCAGATGAAGATTTCACCAATTTATCCATGCAATTTAAAAGCAAGCATTTGCATTTATTAAAATCAAAAGGTATTTATCCGTACGATTACATGGATTCTTGGAATAGATACGAAGAAACTAAACTTCCTTCAAAAGAATTTTTTTTTAATAATTTGAAAATGGAACATATAAGTGATAAAGACTTTAATCATGCA
>NW_020654320.1:5288-13368 GCF_003589595.1 Hyposmocoma kahamanoa
TATTTGAAAATTTCAGAAACTTGAGTTTAAAATATTACAAATTAGATCCAGCCTATTACGTAACATCACCGAGCTTGAGTTGGGATGCTATGCTGCTTTCGACAGGCATTGAACTAGATTTGATAGATGATTTGGAAATGTATCAAATGTTAGAAAAAGGAATACGCGGAGGATTGGTTCAGTGTTCATTACGACACGCTAAAGCCAATAATAAATACTTACCAGAATTTGATGATTTCAATCCGTCATCTTATTTGATATATTTAGATTGTAACAATCTGTACGGACATGCAATGACTAAAAGTTTGCCTTATTCTGAATTTAAATTTTTAAATAAATATGAAATTGAAACGTTTAATATTTTGACAGTACCTGAAAATGGAGACACTGGGTTTATTTTGGAAGTGGATCTAGAGTATCCTGAGAACTTACATAATTTGCACAGTGATTTGCCATTCGCTCCGGAGAAATTTATTCCCCCGGGAGGAAAGTCTCCGAAATTGATTGCGAGTTTATATGATAAATATAACTACGTTGTTCATTTCATTCACTTGAAAGAAATGTTGAGAAATGGTTTAATTTTAAGAAATATTCACCGTATACTGAGCTTTAAACAGTCAAATTTTTTACAGAAATACATAGATTTGAATACAAATCTGCGGCAATCCGCTGTGTCCGTTTTCGAAAAAGACTTTTTTAAACTCATGAATAATGCAATTTTCGGTAAAACTATTGAAAATAGACGCAAACAAGTAAGTGTTAAATTGATCACAACTTGGAAAGATGAATATAATTTAACAAAAAAGCGACTTGATGCTGAAACACTTATTTCTCGCCCAAATCTAAAAAATATTTCAGTGTTCTCAGAAAATTTTCTAGCTGCTCAATTTACTCCAGAAAAGATTGTGCTCGACAGACCTATCTACATTGGGTTTTCAGTTTTAGAATACGCAAAACAGCATCTATACAAGTTTCATTACGATTTTATTAAAAAGATATATAATCAGAATGCAAAACTTTGTTACACAGATACTGATAGCCTCCTATACTTGATATTCACAGAGGACGTTTACAGAGATATCAAAAATAATTTGTCGGAATTTGATACTAGTAACTTTGATTTAAATAATCCATACTGCATAGAAAGGGTGAATGCAAAAATCCCCGGCTTATTTAAAGACGAACTTGGGGGTGATGTGATTAGAGAATTTGTAGGTCTTAGAGCAAAACTTTATTCCCTGAACAGCATTAAAACACGAATCAATAAAGCTAAAGGTGTTTCTAAGTGCGTTACTAAGAATCTTACTTTATCACAATACAAAGACTCATTATTCAACGTCAAAGATTTAAAATGTAAAATGAATTTAATTAAATCAATCAAGCACGTACTTTACTCTCAAGAGCTTAATAAAACGGTTTTAAGCAATACTGATGATAAAAGGCAGATACTAGTAAATAAAGTCAACACCTTACCTTGGGGGCATTACAAAACAATTTTTTAATTTATCTTTCACTAACATTCGTAATGATATTTGCCTGCTGTAAAGTATATTATATTTGTAATTCGATAAGGAATTTTTACTTTTTCGTTATTTTCATGTTTATATATTTTTTTTTATTTTTAATGTATGTTTTTTACTTTTAATATTTGTAAGATTAAGATTTGTAAATACGCTTGTACTAAATTTAAATAAAGAATTTATATTATACTTATCGCATTTGTTTTGTTCATAGTTTCAATTCCTCTGATTGACGAGTATATAAATACTAAAACATTCAACTCCCTCTCACTTCACGATGAAGTTCGTAAAACAAACTCAAACTTTAGAAGTAGCTAATATTAAAGTAAAAAATTATTCAGAAAAAGTAAAACATAGTTCGCTGTTACCAAACACAATCCGGTGCATAGTATGCGGTCCTTCCAATTGTGGTAAAACTAACATTATGTTGAATCTATTGTTACATGAAAATGGTTTGAAATTTAAACATATTTACTTGTATTCAAAGACAGCATTTCAACCAAAGTATACTTTTTTAAGACAAGTTATGGAAGGTGTTCCAGGGGCAGAACTATTTATATTTAACGAGAACAAGGAAGTTCTTCATCCCAACGATGCTTTGACAAATTCAATTATGATTTTTGATGATGTCGCTTGTGAAAACCAAATGAATATTCGTAATTATTTTGCTATGGGGAGACACAGACAGATAGACTGTTTTTATTTATCTCAAACTTATTCAAAAATACCTAAACAATTGCTCAGGGACAACGTCAATGTGTTGATTATTTTCAAACAAGATGATATTAATTTAAGACATATATACAACGAGCATGTAAATACAGACTTAGATTGGTCTACATTTAAGCGGCTTTGTGTTGTTATATGGCAAGATCAATTTAGCTTTTTATTAATAAATAAAGATTGTGCAATGAATATGGGAAGGTATAGACAAGGATTTGACACGTTTATTTACTTATAAAATCCTCATATAAAGCAATTTGTTGTCTAAATACCGCACTTGCAGTCGAGTGTTCGTTTAAATTGGTAGATTTATCAATAATCCGTACAATGGAAATAGATTTAAAAGAGCAACTCGTTAAATCGGTGGACAATATAAAGAATAAAATAAAAATGATTCAATGTGATGAAGATGAAGCTAATCTGAAATACAAAAACGTCTTTAAATCTATTACAGAACCTCTAGAAACATTGCTCAAAAATAAAAAGTCTATCCCCACTTTCACCATGTCAACCAAAATAGATGAAACTGGTGGTAGTGAGGACTTGAACTCTTCTACAGATTATGAAAATTTCAAAGACATAATCAACGCAGATTCTAGTGACCATTCCGAATATTATGAATATGCTAACGATGCCAGTAAACGTTTATTAAACGAAAGTAATGGTAACGACACTCTTTTATCTCTAAAGAAAGAAGACATGATGGATATGTATGAACATTTTAATGTACCATTTGGCATTCAAACCAAAAATAAAAAGCTTATGATGGGAAATAGTGCTGTTAGTTTATCTTATATACCTGATGCTTCTCATGCGGAAAAAAGGTACATAATTACCATCAATGACAAGAAGTATGAATTAACCGCTGGTTTAAAGGAACTTCTAATGCGTAATAAACCTGATCTTACGATTGTGACCGAAAAAGACAAAAGTGAATACAAAGAAATGTTAATTAACACTAACGCACACAAACGTGATTTTGACCCGAACGGAAAATTAAAAGGTGATAAAGGATTAAAATACTGCACAATCATCAAGCCTTTATTTTCTCAACTAAATGAACGCAATACAGATTTAGTCAAAAAGTTACCACAATTAAAAAAGCGGAGGATACTTGCCTGAACTAAAACAATATAAAAGTAACACAGATTATATTTATTGGGATGATCCAAATGAGTTGATTGAAAGACTGAAACTTTTAATTGCATCTAAAAGCGCTGGTAACAACAATCATGATAATGAAATTGTATCAATTATTGAAGAATTAAAGGAAGCCGGTATAATAAAAGAATAAAATCTATTTTAGTATCATCATTACCCTAAGTATTCTAATGAATATAAGACATGAATCTCGAGAAAAAAAATGATACTGGCGTAGATAATTTTAAAGTAGAAGTAATTAAAATCTCATCTTCAGATAAAGCTGAATTACCCGATATTGTTAGTAAAGACTATGTTGATAAAATTGTTAAGAAGAATTCTGACAATTTAGTACATATTGAAAAGTTAATTTTGATCTTAGTTGATCGTATAAAAGATATTGAAAAAGACATTGCTTTGAAGGGACTCGAAGGAAAATTGAACAAGCATTATGAGCAAAGCCGACGTCGTTAATGAAATTCATAAGAATGCTAGAGTGAATTTTCCCCGGAGAAGTGTATTGTTAAGGGATATAGATGACCTTTGGCAAGCAGATTTGATAGATATGCAAGTTTTATCCAAATTTAATGCTGGATACAAATACATATTGGTGATTATCGATTGTTTCTCAAAGTATGCTTGGACATTTCCCCTCAAACGAAAAACTAAAGAAAACGTGTCTAAAGAGTTTCAAACATTATTAGCAAGGGGGCGTTACCCAAAAAATTTACAAACTGATATGGGAAAAGAATTTTATAATAATTTATTTAAAAAAGTTATCAAACAGTATAATATTAACCATTATTCTACATATTCTACGAAAAAAGCCTCAATCGTAGAAAGACTTATAAGAACTCTCAAGACAAGCTTGTACAAGGAGTTTAGTTTAAAAGGAAATTATAATTGGAATGATGGAACCCTCGACAAAAAAGTTTACGAATACAATCACGCTTATCACAGAACAGTCGGAAAAGCACCAGCTACAATTAATCACAGTAATAAAGGAACTGTATTACAGAGATACATTAACAATACACAATGTAAAAAAGTATTGACTAGAAAAAGATTTCAAGTTGGAGATTTCGTAAGAATCAGTAAATACAAAGGATTTTTTGAAAAGGGGTTTACACCTAATTGGTCTACAGAAATATTCAAGATTACAAAAATCCAACAAACCAGTCCCCCTACATATTTGCTAGAAGATTCAAAATCAAGACCAATTTTAGGGGCGTTCTATAGTGAAGAAATTCAGAAAACTGTACACCCTGAGATATATCTTGTTGAAAAAGTTTTGAAACGCAAAGGAAACAAAGTATATGTTAAGTGGTTAGGTCTTCCGTTAAGTGAAAACAGTTGGATTGATAAATCAAATCGTTTGTAATTGTAAAATATAGTGTATATAAATATGCTATTCAAATTTCGTGTAATCATTTGTATTGAGATCTTAACATAACAAAGACCGCTTTGAATAAAGTATTCGCAAACAATATTATTGAAAATGAAAAACTTAAATGATAATTCCGATAACGCGAATCAGAAGAGAAAAGACAAATTAGCAACCGCTCAGAAAACTGGAGCGGGTATGACAAAAACGATATTGAGCAATATTATTTCGCATACTAAAAAACATATCCGCAAACTAAAACCAAAATGCAAGAAAATGTTAATAGAATTAGCATATGCAGCTGCTCAAGAATTGGCTTCTGACTTACCCGTACCGTTACCGAGAGTGATACCTGTACCTAAAACCGGTGGATTTCTACCATTAGTTCCTATTTTTGCCGGATTATCTGCTACAGGAAGTTTAGCGGGGGGTGTTGATGGAATCACCAAAGCTGTAAATAATTATAAGTCAGCCAAAAAACAACTATCAGAATTGAAGAGGCATAATATAAAAATGAAAGCGATGTGTATTGGAAAAGGATTACATCTGAAGCCGTACAAAAGTGGTTTAGGAATTTATGTTTCAAATAAAAAAAACTAGATACTGGGCTACCCAATAGAGCTTTAACTAATATAGATATTATAAAGCACACAAAAAATATTCCTCACTTTCGTGGTGTATTTATGAGAGACGAATTGCCGAAGGTGCCATGGTTAATGGAATGTGGTGTGATTAATTTAGATTCTTCTAGAAATTCTGGAACTCATTGGGTAGCTTATGGAAAATTTAAAGATTATATCGAATATTTCGATAGTTACGGTAACTTAAAACCACCGAAAGAGTTTATAGCATATGTGGGACCACGTATTCAATATAATTATGATAATTTACAAGGAAATCATCTATACAACTGCGGGCATTTGTGTTTAAAATTTCTGACATCATTTTGGAAAACTAAATATTTATGATTCAACTACAAAGACAATAAATAAATAAAATGAAATGTTAAACCAGTGGAGCACATTCCTACACGAACATTGTTCAGAATTGGGTGCTAAGTATATGTTTATTATAGTAGTCATCATAAAACATTATCTTATATTTTATAATATTAAATCAATATGTATGTTTACAATAAAACCTTATTGAATGAACAAAAGTTCAATATTCAGCTTCCAGTGTTCAAAGGGAGAAGACGATTAGGCACAACAAAGAAAATTACTAAAAGTAATAAAAACTTTCTTCTTTCTCTTGGTTTAGAAATAAATAATAAAAAATAAACATGTTGCAAATATCGGACCCACCACAGCAAGATAATTCCATTGAAAGCTATGAAATCCACAGCTATAATCCCTACAATCATAGCTATAAAGAAAACGATGAAATTAGAATACCTATTCATCAGCAAGATGTTTATATATTACCATCCGCAAGCTCCATTTACATTGAGGGGTGTGCAAGTGTATTTGAACAAGATGCAGCAGGAAAAAAAACACCAAAAGAGATTAAATTTATAAATAATCCGATATTATTTTTATTTCAATACATAAAATACGAACTAAATGGTGTTGAAATAGATCATGTTAAAAATACGGGAATCACAACAACCATTAAATCTCTCATCTCAATGAATGAAGGAGAAAGTAGAAGTGCAGCACTGTGGGGCTGGAATTTAAATGGGTCCACTCGAAAAGATGGTCATTTCTCTGTTATTATACCACTAAATAAAGTATTAGGATTTGCAGAAGATTATAAGAAAATTGTCGCCAATTGTAGACATGAACTTATACTTCATCGAAGTAATACAGTTTTAAATAGTGTTATACTTGATAGCAAAGATAACGTGGCAATAGACATACAAAAAGTTCAATGGCGTGTACCGCATGTTAGAGTTTCAGACCGTAACAGATTATTATTACTTAAGCATTTAGAAAAAGATAGACCCATACAACTAGCTTTCCGGAATTGGGATTTATATGAATATCCTCTTTTACCTAAGACAACAAAACACTCATGGTCAGTGAAAACTGCTTCTCAGTTAGAAAAACCAAGATATGTTATATTTGGTTTACAAACTAACAGAAAACTGAACAAATCGAAGAGTCCATCTGTTTTTGATCATTGTAATATAACAAATGTCAAGTTGTTTTTAAATTCACAGTACTTTCCTTATGATTCACTTAATTTGAAATTTGATGAAGACAAATATAGTATATTATACGAAATGTATGCTAACTTTCGTCAGTCGTATTACAACACGAGCATCGATCCCTTGCTTGATTTGAAAGCATTTGAGGAAAAAGCTCCACTGTTCGTTATTGACTGTTCAAGACAAAATGATTCACTGAAAACAGGACCCGTTGACGTTCGTTTAGAGATCGAATCTTCAAAAGATATACCTGAAAATACAACTGGCTACTGTCTGATCATAAACGATCGTCTTATTGAGTATAGACCACTGAGTAACATTGTTCGAAAAATATCATGAACGTGGTTATGGATATTCAAGGTTTTAAAAACGAAAACAATCAATTTATACCGAAAGAAATCGCAATTATTTGTAACAAGAGTATGCTTGTGTTGTTGATTAAACCACCATACCGATTTTATAACCTAACAAAGAAGGAACGTATACAAGTTTCATGGATAGAAAAAAAACAGAGGAATATTATGGAATGAAGGATATGTGCCTTATTGTAATTATAAGAGTTTGATGTTAGATTTCTGTAAAAATAAACGTGTTTATGCAAAAGGATTTGAAAAAGTACGGTGGTTGAAGAAGATAATAGAAAGTGATAATGTACATAATCTAGAAAACGTAAACTGTCCTAATTTAGAAACATTAAGTGATAAATATTCAATGTCGTCGGATATTCAAAATTGTATATACCATACTAATATATGTGCTTTTAAAAATGTATCCTATTTGAATAAGTGGTGTATAGAAAATAATATTTTTTGTAAATAAACTATGTGAATCCATTAATGCTGTTTTGTTTTAATTTCTCGATATAAGAGTTCATGAATTCTGAATATACGGACTTCTTAATAAATTTAAGATCTTATTATTTTTTATTCCAACCTCTATCTGAATAGATGTAATGGCTTCTTGAATAGATGTTAAATAAGTGAACACTTTGAATACATGCAATACGACTTCTTGAATATATGTAATGACTTCTTGAATAGATGTTATTGGGGTGTCTGGATAACTCCAACCTCTATCTGAATAGATGTAATGACTTCTTGAATAGATGTTAAATAAGTGATCACTTTGAATACATGCAATACGACTTCTTGAATAGATGTAATG
>NW_020654321.1:0-710 GCF_003589595.1 Hyposmocoma kahamanoa
CGAACTTGAACCCGGACCCGAACCTGAACCCGAAACCCGAACCTGAAATCAAAACCGAACCCGAACACGAACCGGAACCAGAACTTGAACACGAATCCGAAATCGTACCCGGACCCGGACCCGGACCCGGACCTGGACTCGGATCCGGACGCGGACCCGGACCCGGACCTGCACACAAACCCAAAATCGAACCCGAACCCGAACCCGAACTCGAACCGGAACCAGAAACCGAAATTGGACCCAGACCCGGACACGAACCCGGAATTGAACCCGAACCCGAACAAGAACTCGATCCCAAACTCGAACACGAACACGAAATAGAACCCGATCACGAACCCGACTCCGGACCGTAACCTGGACCCGGACCCGGACCTGGACCCGAACTCAGACCCGGACCCGAAACCGAACTTGAACCCGAACCCGAACCTGAACTCGAACCCGAACACGAACTTGATCCAGAAACAGAAGCCGGAACTGGACCCGGAACCGGACCCGGACCGGGACCGAGACCCGAACCTGAACCCGAACCCGAAACCAAAACCGAACCCTAACTTTAACCTTAACCCTAACCCTAACCCTTACTCTAAACCCGAACCCAAACCCGAAACCGAACCCGAACCCCAACCCGAACCCGTACCCGAACCGGAACCAGAAGCCAAAATTGGACCCGGACCCGGACCCGGACCCGGACCCGGACCCGGACCCGGACC
>NW_020654321.1:720-10481 GCF_003589595.1 Hyposmocoma kahamanoa
ACCCGGACCCGGACCCGGACCCGGACCCGGACCCGGACCCGGACCCGTACCCGGACCCGGACCCGAACCAGGACACGAACCCGGAATTGGACCCGGATCCGGACCCGAAACCGAACCCGAACAATATCCCGAACTCGAACCAGAACCAGAAGGCGAAACTGGACCCGGACCCGGACCTGAAACCGAACCCGAACAAGAACGCGAACCCAAACTCGAACACGAACACGAAATAGAACCCGATCCCGAACCCGACCCCGGACCGTAACCTGGACCCGGACCCGGACCTGGATCCGGACTCAGACCCGGACCCGAAACCGAACTTGAACCCGAACCCGAACCTGAACTCGAACACGAAGCCGAACCCGAACACGAACCCGAACACGACCCCGAACTCGAACAGGAAACCGAACCCGATTCTGAACCCGAACACGAACGCTGTATTTAAAAACGTGGTAGACATGTAGCAATTTTATTTTTCTAAACTGTTTTTCTAAAAATTATATTATTTATGTTGTACGTATTTTAATTTCACACACACATTTTTTATTTTCTTTTTAATTATATTTGTTATTTTTTATTTCTAACTCAGTCACTTTGAAAAGGGTCCACTGAAAACCAGCGCTATTGCTACGCCGTAGTATTTGCTGAGTTGGGCCCTTTTCAGTACAATACACTTTAAGCATATAATCATAATATTGTACTTGTAACAAGTGTTTGTGCTAAATAAATTTATTTTCTTTCTTTCTTACTGTAATACACAACATCTCTGGGTAGGTGTCTCAACTAAAAAGACGAGCAAAATAAAGACAGAATTTTTCTAAAATTCTTTCAACATTTACATCTTTATTTAGCCAGTGGTGAGCCCATGTCACACTAGTTAACAAATAGTTATTTTGTAGTAGTATAGTTACTTGAAAGTTACTTAACCTTAGTTGCCTCGTACAATGATCAAGGAAGACAAGGGTCTCGCCATGCCCATTCTTTACGGCCGTTAACCCCAAGAATTAAAGCAAATAATACTAACTTACTTAAACCCTTCTAAGGTTCGTTACATTTTACCGCGATTGTGGAATTCGTTGCAGATTAATAAATTTTGTATTATTAATGTAATTAATTGAAGCAGCTAATTCATAATGGGAGATAACGAGTTTGTCAACACGATCACAGTTTTGCGAAAGTAGCATTAAAAACATGACATTTTTTAGTGTTATACAATTTATTGTAAAATGAAAATAAAACTTATTAAATATCTTTAAGTGCCATTTTCGAAAAACTATGATCATGTTATTGTATGTCACGTTATTGCTTATCAGCATCCAATAAATATATTATTACATATTACTATATTCTCAGATCTCACACTGAAAGTCATACAGAATACTAAAAATAACCGACTTCAAAAGGAGGTGAATCCGGTTTCGCGCACCTTCCGGTAACCGATTTCAATAAAACTTTTGAAATAGTTTTTAAAAACCAACCACAAAAAATTTGTGGTTGTTTTTTTTAGTACTCAGTACTGAGATTATTTATTCTCTGCTACCGCTTATTCGTCAGAAGAATGAACAAAACTCAAGAGATTGCTCTTTGTAAAGAAACTTTCGTACTCATTTAACATTTACAATATTATTTCAAACAACATAGATTGAGACTTACCTGCAAGAGCTAACGGTCACTGCCTCGGATTTATGTCATCCAAGTACGCAGAAGATGTATACAAAGCTTTAGTATAAAGTTTTTGTATCACTATAGCTTTAAACCAGCAAGTTGAAATCGCTGCCCCACTCGTAAAACGGCGATCGGGGAGACGAAGGAGGCAGTAAGTTGAATTTCTTCCCTTGCCGTAGCGAACCTTGGAGAGTGGGATCGGGGGACCCCTACTCCTAACCTTGAGGGTGCCCCTATGTAATTCCCGGGGCACTCTGAACAGGCCATCTGCTAATACGTCTCAGTAGTATGGCGGTGGGGTTAACCACTGGGTATACAGGACCTCCTCTGAAGCGAGTGGTATGAGTAACGCATTTCCCTGCGTAAAAAAAGGTGTAACATGTTGGTTTTTTAATTTTTTAGACGGACGTCCACACATGGATTTGATAAGTCAGTCAGTCATTTAAACCATAATGATTTGAGAAAAATTTAATTATTTTAATTACAAGTGTAATTACTTACTTGATTTTCGTTCGTCATTCTTACACTCAAGCAAAATACAAAAAAATTATATCATAATTTAGAGTTACAGGGAAATATGATTTCTGCTTTTAACTTCGGTGGCAAACCATAAAAACCTTTTAGGTAAATTAAACTCCGATCCGGTGAACTGATGTTATTCATATAATTTGTTACTCCATACTTTCTTTTCTTTTTTTATATAATATCAAGTGACGGACGAACGATTAGTGCATCTGACGGGAAGCTACACGCCTGTCTATAACAGTTGAAGTGCCACTCAGAGCTTTAATTAACAAAGATCTGAGGATCACTGACGGATCGGCCCACTGCGCCCATCACTCCGAGACATAAGTTCACAAGTCCCATGTGCCTGTATTTTCACCAAAACTTACTTTACTTACTTTCTTTATTTAAATTAGTACAATTTACTATACTAATTTAAATTTGACAAGGTTTATATCGTCATACATCTTGTTAGTGTTTTTATGAATTGTTTGTTATTTACGTGTCATTTTTTGTACCAATGCCAATAAGCACTAAGTTTCCGGAATGAATAAGAAAAAAATACTATAAATGGTCAGAAATGAATTTATTGTTTCTCAAAATATTCCCCGTTAGCATTAATGCACTTTCTCATACGAATGAACCAATTTTGAAAACATTTATGCCACTCCTCCGTGACAATCTCTGAAACATATTTTTCATACTCTTCGACAGCTCTTCAGGTGATGAAAATCGTTGACCGCGTAACGGGTTCTTAACTTTTGGGACTAAATAAAAGTCACAAGGTGCCAAGTCGGGACTGTACGCGTTCTCATAAGGTCAACGTTGTTCACCTTCAAAAATTCATTTGTCTGTCAGCCTTTGAGAGCCCTGTAAATGCGCGTTTTCAAGAACCCCATGTAATAGCGCAAAGGAAATACTTCAGGAGGAAGATCATTCTACATTTTGGAGGTTCGAGGAAGGAACGAACATCTAAGATGTGGGCATAGTAGAAACGAGACGTTGGCATCAATTTGAAAAGTTCCTCAGAGCACTCCGCATTATAAAGACGGTAGAATACACACAGAGAGCCAACGTCTCTCTGTAGGTTAAGGGGCCCCATACCATGTCTTTATTTATTTATTTATTTGCATTCCATAATGTACATTACAGATGTTTTACATATATTGAGGTCCAATTATGGACCCTGAACAGGTCACAGCAAATAGTAGAAGAGAGGACTAGTCTCATAATTGTTACACTTACTAATATATAATTTGATATATACCAACGCCAACAGCTTTATATTATTATATTTATTATCGACTAGTTACTAAATTCAGATACCAAATTTATCTTCTAAAAACTCTTTTACATTATAATAACTTTTATTTATGAGAAAATTCTTTAAGTTTTTAAAGAAAATCTTGTTATTTTGTTCATTTTTTATAATTTCCGGAAGATTGTTATATATTTTTATTGACATGGTGTATGGACTAGATAAATGCATATTTAATCTTGAATTGGTAGTACTAATCTGTTTATATTTCGTAATGTATATTTAGTGGGGATGTCTTTACGGTTTTTATATAAGTCTTGATGGTTTCGTACAAATTTACAAACTTCTAGTATATAGATACATGGGAGAGTCAGGATTTTATGTTTGATAAAATGGGGTTTACAGCTATCTGTTTGGGCAATATTTGTGAGGATTCTAATTAATTTCTTTTGTAAAGTGAAGAGGCTAGGCGTATCCGTGTTATTGCCCCATAGAATTATAGCATAGTTTAACCAAGCGTAAGCGAAGGCATAATAGGTAGTTAAAGCAGTTTTAAAGTTTGTAGTTTTTTTTTGTATGGATAGATCACTAACTTTACTTGGCTAAAGCTAGTGTTATCCGTGGGATATGGCGCTGTACACTAAGGTACAGATTAATCACTAGTTCGGTTGCAAAGGCTTATATAAATATAAAGGCTTATATACATAACATTATTTTGTGTAAGTTTTCAGATTGGCTTCATCTACCTAATTTTGGTGGTACTTTTTATTATTTAAGCGTGCAAGAATATTATCGTGAAATATTAAAATAATATTACAGGATACACTTACTACACTCGAATATTAAATAATGTTTCACGATAATATTCTACAATATTTGAACTATAGAAATTGTCACCAAAATTAGGTTGAAAAAACTAACATGAAAATTACTCGTTTCTGCTTTTAACTTAGACGAGTTTCCATTACTAAAGTTATAAATCTGTAGCGCACTAGTAGAGCGCTTGTAGGCTTATCGCTGTACTAGGTTCTAAAACTCACCTCGGTGCTTTTGCTCTTTTGCAAAGGCTCTGTAGGCTATAACTCTTTGTCTAAGTCACATGATTTGGGCATTGTTTCAAAACAATTTTTGCCGGTAAAATACATTCCATTAATATAACTTCCATGAAGTTTTACCATTTAAATTCTTTAATTAGTGGAATCTGTCTAAAAAGATATGACTAGCTGTGCATGGAGAGGTGCTGGTTCCTTCACTTATGGATTATACACAAAAGCAGACCTGAAAGTTTTGATAAGTGTGGCTGGAGTGACGCTGATATATCCATATTACGGAACAGTGTGTATGAAAGCGTTCGGGCGTGAAAGAAGATGTAACTGCTATAGACAGGCGTGTCGCTTACTGCCAGGCGCAAGACTTGTTCGTCCCGTTACTTGATATAATATAAAAAAGAAATGACCACACGTGACGTTACAATTACTAAATATTAAACACTATCAAGAAAAACAGTAAATAAACGACATTGGGTAATTTATGTGGTCTGTGAGTAATTTCCAATGCCAATTTCACAATTTTAGTGGTCATCCGCGCTCATTACGCACGTAAGTGCTCTACATGAAATGAAGACAATTAATTCTCAAAACGATGCAAATAACTCTAGCAACCAGCGTAGGTAGCAACCTCTGTAAATACATGAACTGTTCCGCTATAAGCCTCGCTTGGCTTGTAAAGATTTATGGGCTTAAAAATTTTTAGGAAACGAGGCGGTACAGGAAATTTTAAGTTGTTTTCGTACTGACTCTTGCTCCCTATCGTTACCAGCTGCATATGGGACAAAAACTTCTTACTTCTGTCTAAATTCACTTTAATTCTTAGCGTGATACTATCTGGTCGTCATAGGTCTGTGTTTTGTAGAAACGGCGAAAGCGCCATTTTGAAAAAAAATTTAGGTGAGCATATTTTAGGGTTTATCGATTGTTTTAAAATATTTACGTCCTCTTTTAAAATTTAATTTTGGTTTTAATTAAGTTTAAGCTTTAAAATTGAATTTGAAACAGGACGTATATAGGAAATGAAACAGTGTTTCGGATTTAAATCGCGTATATTTGTTTTTTCAAACAAACCAAACAAACAAACAAAAACAAGTCTGCAGTCTGCGAGCATGTCATGTATAAACCTACACATTAAATGATGTTTGACAAACCCCAGGTCCTTGCAAAAGAAGTCTGTTATCTACCCAGGATGCTGCGAGAGACAATTCAAATTAAAACGCAGCCTAATTTCAACAGGGAAGATGGTTTCGCCGTACCACCAGTTTGGGATCCAGTATTTCCTCTAATGAAAAATCCCAAACAGACATAAGAATGGAGTACTAATTAATATGTTTTAGTTTATTCTAATTTCTATTATTAATTAATAATAAATTGAACTTAATAAAAATTCTTTCAATAAAATAATTTGTAAAACTTAGGGTCGTATTCTATAACTCTACTCAATGCTCAAGTCAGGATTTGAGTATGTTTTAAAGCACTTGAAATCATACTCAAGTCCCTGCCATTAGGGTCGTATTTCCAGTGTTTGAAATCATACTCAGATCCTGGCTTGAGCTATGATTAGAGTTCTGGAATACGACCCTTAATGTAGCGTAAATTAGAATGTTTTCTTCGTAAAATTGAAAATAAGGTATTTAATAAATAACTATTGTAACTATAGTGAAAAAATAGGGTGGTTTGCATCAATGTTACACATAACTGGTTGAAGACTGTATCACCTCAGTCAACCGTGACCATGGGACCTATAAAGGGCCCGAAACGTCGGTTTGTTTGAAAAAACAGATATACGCGATTTAAATCCGGAAAAATAGTTTCATTTCCTATGTACGCGAAAACCTAAGAACTCGATAGGGCGTATATATTTTTAAATAGTCGTGGGCTGCGCCGTTGTGTATCATTTCAGTTCCCTCTATATTTATTTATTACTATTTAATAACATTTATTTTAAGTACTTTTCTCATCGCTCAGAAAACGAAACTCCAACGCACATAACATGATATTCTTGCAACACTATCCTCCCTATCAACCGTTCCCCGCTGCCTCAAAACTGTCGTCCGAGTTCTCGCGTACAATTGTTGTCAAAAACTTGATAACAATTGTACGCTCATTTAAATATAATAAAATAAATTATAAAAAGCTATAATAATATTAAAGTCAGCTTTAACTTATATACGCAACCAAAAAGTGTAGATATTGTAGTGAGAACATAAGAAAACCTTGGACATTACCTATATTAAACGTAATTGTTGGACGTGCAGGTGTCTTCATGAGGTAAGTCTTGGCCCCTCCAGTCGTGAAAAGCAAAAAAAATGGAGTACCCACTAAATATTTTTCAAAATGGCGCTTTTGCCGTTTCTACAAAACACTGACGTTAGTGTTGTCCAATTTGCGGCGGGGCAGCTCAGTGGAATATGGCCCCAAAACTGTCCTTAAACCCGTACACATCAGTGCGACATCTAAAGATTTGTATCAAAGGGATAAGAAGCACCTCCTTTGTAACATACTGTGATCGCTAAAATCCCTAGCAAATGCGACAGCACCGATAAAATCTCTCCTTTTGTGGAGAAGCTTAACTATGTTCCGTATGAGTATGTATAACAACCAATATAAGTACGCCTTTAAAGCGTAGACATATGTACCGCATTTCGATTGCATCACTATTGCAAAAGGGCAATTGGAATTAGCGATGGAACAAGTTATATTTTTTTCAACTCGAATTACTCGAGTTGACGTGACTGCTAGCTCGAGTTGCAACTCGAGTTAACTAGACTCGGCATCTGACAACCGCGAGACGAACTCGAACCGACGATTTACTGAGTTGGGCACGATCAGCCGGCCGACCGCGACTCGAGCGTGCTCCGAACATCGCCGAACCGACCGCCGAGTGTGAACGAGTAGCCAATGCGCTGTATAAATGAAGTATTCAGCTCGGGCAGCGGGGCGGGTAACGAACCAAGTTAGCTCGAATTTATAAAAAAGTAGCTCGAGTTGACTCGTTGTGGGAGTAACTTGTGTTAAATAACTCGACTCGCCCATCGCGAGTTGGTATGCAGTACGAATTGCTGCCAACTGCAGTAACCCAATGCATTGCATCACAAATGCCGGCTAGTTGTAAACTGCTGGCAGTTGATCACGACTCGCACCGACGGCATTGAAGTTCTGACGGAATTGGAATGTAGCATATGTGACTACGCCCTTAGGAGAAGGTTTATTCCTTTCAGTTCAGAATGTCTCCCATAAAATCAATTATAGCCTTTCTGAAGTGACGTGATAAATTGACTTTTTATAGCAGGGGCTGGCTTCTCGCCAAATCTACATTGATGTTAACGGCGTCAAGGTTCCAATAACCCTCCATTTCACACACTTAACCTGGTTTTGTTCGATAAGTGGTCATTACACTGTGCAGTATATTACATAGGTTATATAATTTTTTTTTATATTATAGCAAGTGACGGGACGAACAAGTTGTGCGCCTGATTGTACGCTTTAAATCGCAGAGATCTGAGGGGCCGTACCACTGCGCCCTTCACCCTGAGACATAAGTTGCCTCTAAATTCACCAGCACCTTTAGAATCTGGAAAACAGTAATGCTGACATTACTGTTTAGCGGCAGACATAGGTAAGGTGACAGTACTTCCCTGGACGAATCCTTTCACAAGAAGCTCTAATGCTACTTACGGCTATTATCGATTGAATTCGTAGTATGCAGTTAATTGCGTAAAATGAAAGGTAGGATAATAATATTGATATTCGTGATGGGGCGAGCAAGTGGCTGGCTTAGTGCTTAGCGTTAAACGTCTATCCATAAAAGTTGCAGTGCCACTCAAATCTTTAAATTGCAAAGTTCCCAGTCACTGTGTGACATGAAGTTGACAAGTCACATATGCTTGTAGTTTTACCAGCACCCTTCAAAATTATTATACCATATTACTGCTTAACAGCAGAAATAGGTATGGTGGCAGTACTTTCAGAAGAACTTATCGAGAACTGTGTGGCATCAGGCGAACTTCACTAATCGGCCGTACCACGAAACTGAATGCATTATACGAAAGTATTGCTCGTTCGATATTCATTGCCTACTAAACAAGGACCACAATTGTACCACCAAATAAAAGCCGCAATGTGTTATGAACACGCGGGATACACTCGTTTGCATATTTGTTTTCCCGAAATTTGTTCAAAATAATTGATTTTAAAATAATTTATGCATATTCTGATTACAAAATTACATAGCTGTGAAATGAAATGTCCCTGTTTATTTATCTCCTCAGTTTCTATTCGTTTTGCGGTTTCTATTGGCTCAATTACACATTTTTCGCGTATTCGACTGAAGTTTAACTACAATAATGGCGTTCTGAAGCATAGCAGCGGCAACTTAGCGTTTATAGGTTATATTGGGTACACGAAGTAGGTATACCTGCGGCGTCTATTTTAAGTCTGTGGTACAAACAATGATACGTCTTGAATACCTTGACTTAATAAACTGGTTTCCGTAAATTTGTGAATAAAAATAGCCTTAATTGGGAGCTAAAAAATCACATCTTTGCGATACACATTTGCGTGAAATATATATTTGATTGGATTATGTTTCTAATGAAATTAGATGGAAAATGTAACATACCCATTAACAATATTCAATTTAGGATCACATCTTCGATGGTTACTAGTTTTGGTTTAAGATAGAAATCGTTTATATTATTTATTTATTTTATATACTTTGTCACAGGTCACGCATAAAGAATTATGCATGAGCTGTGACAAAGTATATACATGTTTGCAGTATATTATCTTTATATTATGGAAATTAGACTAATAGTGTTTTGACTATTTTTACGATTTACCTGCCTTACACTAGCACAACTATACAATGATTTTTTCTAAATGACGGAACGAACGACTTGTGCACATGATGGTAAACAACATGCATACTTATAGCAGTGGATTTGCCCTAAGGCCCAGTAATCGTGACAAAAAATTCATTGATGATGAAAAGTAACTCAAAGTAGGTACCTAAATATTGTAAATAACAATAATCTTCCTAAATCACGTTCGTACATTTTATGTAAAAAATATAGATTTTTACATATCTATAATGTAACGGATAATCACTACATCACTACATATTATCACTACCGCGTCTGTCCGTCTGTCTGATCGCCATAAAGTCAAAAACTACTGAACAGATTTTCATGCGAATTCTACCAATAGACAAAGTGATTAATGAGGAAGGTTTAAGTATATAATATTAGGGGTTAAAGTATGAAATTGCCGTTTTATTGCAATAG
>NW_020654322.1:0-4866 GCF_003589595.1 Hyposmocoma kahamanoa
GCCCCGCTCTCTAACAACGATTATCAGAATGACGTCATATACCATACTACAATACCGGTATATGCTAACTTGTTAAGTGTAAGTGCACTAAGCATTGGTCTTATCCTAAGAAGTTACCTAAAGAAAACTACCTTGATGCCACTCGCCTCAAAGAATGAACCGTAACCAGGAACCTATGCTGAAATACAGGAAGACAAAAAAGCTCATAAGAACCCAGTCATATCAGCGTTATTTTCCCGAAACTGTTAAATAGTCGCTGATCTTCAGGAAGGAGGTGTTACATGCCTACGCCTCGCGCATGTCGCCGATTGTGCAATTTACCTCAACCTACTTTAATTCTGGAAATTCAACGTGCAACGGCCACGAGTGCTGACAACGTGCAACGTGACCACGCCGCGCATCGCCCGGCGCTTCGGAAATAAAGCACTTTCTGTTCTCACATCGAGCGATTGTCACATAATCATATAATTAAGTTTTAATACATTTGAATTGCAATTGTGAATATTGTATTCCAATTAAATAGCTTATAAAAATTTTTGGTTTTTTTTACATCCTTCGGCTGCAGCTTACGTATTTCACACACACACACGCACACGCACTCGCACTCGCACTCGCACTCGCACTCGCACTCGCACTCGCACTCGCACTCGCACTCGCACTCGCACTCGCACTCGCACTCGCACTCGCACTCGCACGCGCACGCGCACACGCACGCACGGACGCACGCACGCACGCACCCACGCACGCACGCACGCACGCACGCACGCACGCACGCACGCACGCACGCACGCACGCACGCACGCACGCACGCACACACACATACTCCGTAATGATACACACAAACAATTATTTTATAAATAACTTCTTAATTAGGCAATGATATTTTGCTACGGCAAAAAAGTCGTTAAAGACCTATAACAAGCACATAGGAAAGATTAGGTCTGCTAGTTCGTTCCGTGGTTTAGTTGCAGAGTGTCTAGCTCGGATTGCTGGAAGGCGCTGGGTCGAATCCATTCCAAGGCCATTCTCACATTCGGTATTCTCAGCCTAATTGCCGCCATTGTGTTTTTCGCATAATGTACCCAATAACAATGAAACATGAACAACTTTAAGCTTAACTATCTATATGTCTAAATGGCTTTACAATAGCCAAAGTGGTTTTCGAGTTATTAAGACACAAATATTGTATGGAAACGGTAATTAGATCTAATTATCGTAGCCATGGATACTGTAATTAGAAAGTTCAAACATTTTTAAGAAAACAAAAACAAAAATTATAAGGATCCAGTAACAATATAAAAATAACTTAGATTTTCATTTTCTTCACTTTTTGTAATGAATTACACCGATATAAAATATACTTTTTAAACTTTTAAGCCTGTTTAGCGGCAGAAATAATTAAAATGTAAATTATTACACTATCCTTGTAACAGCTGTTATTAATTACAACAAAGAATAATTTTTAATCATTATCACTAACCCGATATTAAGCAACCTACTTTAAATTGATTTCAGAAACTCGTGAATGGCACTTGTATCAGTAGAAATAAACCAAATGTAGCAAAATATACAAATAATGATTCTCATTCTCGTTAGTTTTTCATTTCCTGCTCATACAGTACTTTTGGTACTCCCAAAGCCCTTGTCCTGACATCTCTACTTCGTGTATTACGCGAATCCTACAACCATATTAATTACAGTGCACATCCACCCAGCAACCGACATTTTACTGGTCAATGCGCTTTACTTCAAGAGTGTATGGCGGCATTCGTTCAACCCGCGTGCGACCCGTGGTGGTTGTTTCTACAATCACGGCGCCTGCCGCACCGTCGCGATGATGGAATTATACGCAGAGCTTAACTACGCCTATGTTGACAACTTAAGGGCACATGCTGTTGAGCTTCCTTATGACGTAAGTTTCTGGTTCAATTAAGAAATATTCAACGAAACACTACGAAACACTAGCTTCAAATACTAAGATTTTAATAAAAAATAGTAGACATAACTATTGAGATCTGTCAAGGCCCGTCAAACGTTGGTTTGTTTGAAAAAACAAATATACGCGATTTAGACCCGAAAAAATAATTCCCTTTAATATGTGTAACAGTCGCGAAAACCTAAGAACTCGATAAATTTTAATGTTAAAAAAGTACCATAATAATAAAAACTTTAAGGTTTTATTCTACCTAAGCACTGAGAAAAATTTATCACAGTCCTTTTAAGTAGACTTACAATATACATTCCGTAATAGATAGGCTTTGACTTACAACAAATAGCATATTTAAATAGTATTTACCTCCCGGTTTTTGGCCTTTTTTTAGTCATTGTACCGTAGTCCACGTAAGTAGACTGTGTATCTTCACTAGGCATAGCACTGACTTTTACTACAAAATATTAAAAGTACAGACTCGTCAAGATTTTTATATGTATTGATCATTGAGCTAATTTCAGCATAAAGTTTTAAGACTAATAATGATGAAAACACTTCCATCTAATGTTATTTCTCGACATTAGCAAATTCACTTTCGATGAACTATTTAACACGTGCCAATATGGTTTCCAGGATGGGCGCTATTCAATGCTTATCGTTGTGCCTCAAGATCGCGAAGGGTTGTCCACGTTGATCCGAGACCTTCCGTACGTGAGCATTCCACAAATTGTGGAGCATTTAGAGACCAACGACGTCACGCTGATCATGCCGAGATTCAATGTCGAGTACAGCGATGATTTAGTCACATCCCTTAGGAATGTATGTATTGTGTAACGTGTATGCATGCTATCTTATATTTTTTTATGTCAATGATGTGATTTAGATCTGACGACGTTGCAGTTGAAGTACGTTTAATTATTGTTCCTTGCCTGTGAGGAAATATACTTGGTTGTATGAATGAAAAAAGAGTGCGTCAGGGAGCTCTGCGATGCTTTATAATCATGGTACGAGGTTTAATATTTCAACGATTGCATGAATGAATGAGTTCAGTTATTTATTAGTGAATGACTTTAGTTTTGAATACGGCAGTCGACTTTTATATTGAATAGTAAATGCATTTAGATAAAATGCATTATAATTGAATTGTCAAGTATTGTTATCTTTGGGCGATATTGTTAAAATAGTTTAGGATACAGATCAACAGCAGCATAAAGAAGCCAATACTAATAATAGAAAAATAAGGCAATAGTATGTCTTTCCTTAATTTAAATTAATATACTAATTAATTTCAGATGCGCATCACGTCGTTGTTTTCGTCAAGAGCGAATCTTACCAGCTTTTTTGACGGTGACGCTCCTGTGATCAACAATATCTATCATAAGGTGCCCACTTATTTTTCTATGATCTTAGTTACAACTGTGAACGCTAAGAGAAACTAAGTTTTCGCAGTAATTTTTGAAATAGTTTTTTGTTTCTGAGTATAATGACTAAAAGGTTCTTATTCGCTAAGTCGTCGAGTAATTTTGCATCATTTTGTGAATTTATTTTAATGCTTATTTTTATTCAAATAATGTACATAAATATGTACATGAATATGTACATTATTTGAAGGCTTTTATGATTTAATACTGGAGAGTGTTGGAAAGTTAGGAAAAGGGGAAAAATTAGACGCAGGAGAAAAGCAAGCACGAGGAAAAGACAATAATAATATTCTGAAGAAAATTGGAAGTCGTGGACGAATTGTATTATATTATAGTAGAATAAGAACATGTATGGTAAATAGGTATTCATGGTATTACTACGACCAATCAATATCTAGATTTTGTAGCTTTTCAAATTAAGAATGTGTGAGTTTTGGCTACATCGGTTCTGATCTTAGAGGATGGAAAAATCTGATAGTAATCGAGGCTTAAGGCACTTCATTGTTTTTTTCTTCCGTGTTTATACGGTATAACATACTATAACAGAAACCTCTACTTATAAAAAAAGTTGAAAGAGAGCAGTACAAGGCACACCGGGGATCATTATTTCTGTAAATCGTAAAGAAAACCTTTGTTCTTAGGTACACCTGACAGTGGACGAGGCCGGTACAGTTGCGGCGGCAGCTACAGGCGCTTTGGTGATACCATTAATTCAGAGCGGTGTACAGCTCCGTGTGGATCGTCCTTTCATTTTTTTCATCAGGGATAACCAGCACGGCTTCGTGTTGTTTGAAGGAAAGATTGAAGAACCCACTGCTTATGTCGACAAGAATGGGCTGAGTGGTGAGTCTAATCATCATAATACCTTTTTTTATGGAATATTAACTGGCTAACAGCAAACAGTGCCTATCGTCGTTGCTTGTCATCATTTGTACTGAAATTCGCGGAGTTATAATGGTGAACGCGTCCTACTGAAAGCTTATGAGAGCAAGTGCTCCCTAAAGCTCCTGATTAGGTTGTTATTGTTACTAGATGTTTGTAATATTAAGTTTGCTGTTTCCCAAGAAGTAGTTTGACAAAATAAATTGATTTTAGTGTAACCATACCCTTTATAATAAGATTTTCTTTTTAATCCTTACTCTTTGTCACAGGTCCAGGGGCAAAGAAGAACTCAAGAATTATTTCTAACAAAAGCTTCTAAAACAAAAATGTTGTCTCAATCAGTCTTTGAAATCGTATCATTGTGATATAAGTAGTTACAGTTGGTTTTATTCTATTATACCTATATACATGTATATATATATATATATATATATATACATACATACATACACACACACACACACACACACACACACACACACACACACACACACATATGTGTGTGTGTGTGTGTATATATAAAATTATACCTATTATGTATACTTATACATAATAGGTATAATTAACCATAGTTTTGTATATATTGGTAAATAAATCACTAAACTTAATATTATATATCTATTACCAGGGAAT
>NW_020654322.1:4876-12146 GCF_003589595.1 Hyposmocoma kahamanoa
CATAACAGTACCTTGTATACTTTATTAAATCACCTAAAAATACCTTCGAATAATTTCATCAATACAATATGTTAATAGTAATTAATTTTTTGACTACCTGCATAAGATTCAAGACTAGACTCTCATTGGTTCGCAGTAATATTAAAAATAAAATAATGAACATGTTTGGTCTTTCAACCTGTTTCTAAACGTGTGTGTTTTTCCCATGTTTATTACCTCAACTGCCGTGCGGTTCAGTTTACATACTAAGCTTCATCGAGACGCCTGTTTATTTCGCTTTAGTTAAGTGTAAAATTCGTACGTCATAAGTCACATAAGTTCGTTTTGTACCCAATGATACTCAAAATGAAGAGGAATTTTCCATTTCGTAAGTAACTTATTAAATTTTGATTTTTTACTGTGAAATCTTAAGAATTGTTATTTAGTAAATGACAATACCTTTGAAGGCTTAAAAATATTTTTTGTTTCTTTTGTGGAACTTAGCTTAAACGAGTTTCTTTCATCGCGATTTTTTTCTTAATTTGTTTATGCGTAAAGATAATTTGCATAGCAGTTAATATTTTATGTTTATGTAGGTACTACAAGAAATTATAAAGTTTAGGTCATGTCTACCACGTACCGTGTTAGGTTGTCTGTTTGGTATTAAGCGCAATCCAAAGTACCTATTATCTTTCTATTACTAATTCCGTACCAAAGAAGCATAACACTGCAACTCCATTTTATACGATTTTGAGATTTTAAGGTGTCCTACTTAAGTTTTCGAGCTCTATCGACCCATAAAACTGTATCTACGAAATTCGCCATAGATACGGAGTTCTTTAAAAGTATTTTGATGTAAAACCGCTTCCACTACGAAGTATTTTATTGTATAGTACAGTGTTATGCTCAATTTTAATACAGATACAGTATAATGTTAAAAAATAACGAAAACAAATGTATAGGCCACGATTCGCCGGTCTCTGATCAAGGAATACACCGCGAAATCCCCCAATTGAGGTTAGAGTCTCGCTACCCTTACACAAAAAAAATGTTTCTGTTTAAATATGAAAAAGTTCCTGTACCAATCCAATCAGTGGGTTCTGTTAATAATTGTTAACAGAACCCGTGATACGACTTCACGGGGGTCTCTGGTGGACCGGACTTAGATATGGACTCGCCGAGGTTTGTTAGCTGCGGAGAAAAACACGTTCGTCTGCCCCGGTAACATGTGTCTGGGGTGTTTGTCCTGCACGCAGCTATCACGTTTTAGTAGCGGTCTAGACGACGGCCTAAAGCGAAGAGATGCGCGGGACACGTGCGTTGCACTTTAAGTTGGAAGCTATGTCCGGACATTGTCGCAAAACACTACGACCAGCATCTTCGGCACTAGCCCGGAGAGCCAGTCAAGGACAAGCTAGATATCCTCCGGTTCCTCCAGATGCGTAGGTTTATGGGAATCACAGAGACGCTTCGTCGTCGATAAAAATGAGCGTGCTTACAGCTCCGCCACAAAGAGCAGATTTGGTAGTTGACTTAGAGTCGACAGCTTAACTTTGGCAACCGTTAGTTGCGTAGAGCGCAATGAGAAGTGAGCGTGCCTACAGCGTCGGTACCTATCTGGGACTATTTTCCAGAGGATGCTGTATGTGCACCCGGAGCAGCTCACCCAAGGCACTAGCCGTTGAGAACCGGATGAAGTCCGCGCAAACGGGCTGATCTGGGCCCTCATAGCCCTCAATTATTTGACAATGAAAATTTCGTTAACACTCCCGCTGATCCTTAGGTATGCTAAAAAATAAAAAATGAAAGTTATGCTGTAGCATTAACGATTCCGATTTTAACTGGACGCCTCGTGAACCAAAACGTCACAAGGGCTAGATCACTTTACATAGTACACGTACGTGACTCCGAAATGTCAGGAATTATTGTACTATTTTTTTTTATGAAAAAATTAAAAAAGAGTAATATTGAACATAAATTCTTCATATATTTATTAGCAATATAAACAAAAAAAATCTTATTTTTTAACTAAAGGAACCTTTGTCGGAATCGTGGTCGGAATCAGTCATTCCATCACATAGTCGGTACCTACAATGGTTTTGTATTTTTAATTCTCATTGTAGGTACCGACTGTGTGATGGGATGACTGATACTGACAAATATTACTTTACCGAGTTCTTAGGTTTTCGCGATTGTTACACATAGGAAATGAAACTATTTTTCCGGATTTAAATCATCAAAAATATTTGTTTTTTCAAACAAACCGACGTTTCGGGCCCTTTACATGTCCCATGGTCACGGTTGACCGAGTTGGTACAGTCTTCAACCAGTTACGTCTAATATTTTTTTTTTTTTTTTTTTTTATACCTGACATGCAAATGACTCCACTCCACCTGATGTTAAGTGGAAAGTGGTATCCAAACGCGAAGGAACCTAGTGCAGCGATGGAATCCTCACTGCACTAGCCGCCTCCACCCTGCCTGCCTACAATATGTAAATGTAAATGTAAATGTTGATGTAAATCATCCTGTTTTTTCACTATAGTTACAATAGTTATTAATTAAATACCTTATTTTTAACAACAAACCTGTAAAGGGCCCGAAACGTCGGTTTGTTTGAAAAAACAAATATACGCGATTTAAATCCGGAAAAATAGTTTCATTTCCTAAAGGTTACTTTAGTTAAAATAATAATAATGATAACAATTTCCATGTTGTATTTTTTTTATTTGTAAGAGGTGTCATATTACATTACGGTAATTTTTTCTATTTGATTTTTGTTTAAAAGCAACGCAGTGTGTGACCAAGTTTTTTGTTTTATTGTAATAAATACCGTTAAGAGTAAGAAATTTATTTCATTGTGTAAACAGCCTTGATCTCTAATTACCAAACTTTGAATATTAGAACATTCTGTTACTAAAAATTGATCCGTTTTATTTTTATGGCATCCTGAATGTTATACATGCTGCATTTTGACACTAAATCGCTATTCCTGTAAAATTACAAAAATGGCGGTTACAGTATAATGCTTCTCAGGCACGGAATTACTTTTTATGTTGGACTGCGTAGATTGACAAAGTAATCATAAACCATAACTAAATAAATTAATAAGCAGGTTGTATGTTTTCAGTGATTGCCTTTATTTGGCTACAAAACATGTCAAGTATGTATGGCCAGAAGTTAACTAACTCTCGTCTCAATTACTTCGACACTGATCTTCTGCGATACTTCGGCGAGGAAAAGGAGGGTAATGTAATGATATCACCAGCCAGCGTCAAATCTATATTAGCGATGATATTGGAGGGTGCTGGTGGATCCACTGCCACGGAGATCAGGAGTGCGTTGAGACTATCGCTCAATAAGGAAGAATATAGGGAACAGTTGAATCTGTATCTGTGTGCGTTACAGGTAGTTTTCATTTACAGTTGATTCCATACAAAATAGAATAATTTACCTTTTGTAAGGCTTATAAAAATATTATATTTTATCGATTTGGTCATAAGTATAATTTAATTCAATTTCAAACAATATATATTTACCATTGACTTACAATTATATGGACGTCGGGTCCGCGCTAAAAAGTGTCCGCACTTGTGAGGCGCTAAAATCGTATACAGAGCGCGACACTCCGCTTTAGTCTTCATTTGTTCGACTGACAGCGCGATACTGCGATGACATTACAATTTAAATTTCGAATAGGTTGACTTGGGACATTTTTTTCATGGTTTTTGTATTAGACCCGTCGTCCATTTATTTGTAAGTCAATGATATTTACGCATTTATTTTAAATTGTAAACTGGATTAATTATTTCTGGCGATTCAGGCGAACACAACGGGCACGTTATTAAAAAACGCTAACGGAGTATTCATGTCAGATAAGATGAGGCTTAATAAGGATTACGAAATTATGCTGAGGAAGGTTTACTTTGCTGAAGTCAACCGCATGAACTTCAAGGACCCAATACCGGTAGCGGAGAAAATCAACAGCTGGGTGAACACATCTACTAAAGGACTGATACCTGCTATTGTAGAGCCAGGTACCTATGTTGGAATTAATAAAAGTATGATAATATGTGGACCTAAACTTAAACTTTAACTTTAGACTACATAATACTGAAGCGTTATTGTAGCAACTGAGAAAAAAGGTATTTGTAATAACAGTAAAATAAACCGAATACTTTAGTGACACACACAAACGCACACATACTAAACACACACACACACACACACACACACACACACACACATACACACACACACACACACACACACACACACACACACACACACACACATGTTACATGCCTACGCTTCGCGCATGTCGCCGATTGTGCAATTTACCTCAACCTACTTTAATTCTGGAAATTCAACGTGGAACGGCCACGAGTGCTGACAACGTGCAACGTGACCACGCTTCGGAAATCAAGCACTTTCTGTTCTCACATCGAGCGATTGTCACATAACCATATAATTAAGTTTTATTACATTTGAATTGCAATTGTGAATATTGTATTCCAATTGAATAGCTTATTACAATTTTTGTTTTTTTTTACATCCTTCGGCTGCAGCTTACGTATTTGGGGCAGTCGGTAGGATACTCGCGGGCCGGTTCGCGAGACGCGTTTTCGTAAAAAAACCAAAATCCGCGTTCGCGTAAATCCCGGGGGCTGTCTAGCTCCGAAGACTGAGTATCCGAATCTACACGTCGAGCTGCTGCCAGGAGTATCCAGACTTCGATACAGTAAAAGAGGCCAGAGATGCTGCTTATGTAAGTACATTAAAATCTTTTAGTGTCTTGCTTTCCTATATATTACAAAGTCCTATAATTATACCCACGATTCCCATCTCAGGCAATCAGGGATTTTTATGGTAGGTAGTTTTCGTACCGTATATATATATAAATCGTATTACGATTTGAATAGAGATTTAAATTGTAGTTTTAACTCTGATAGTTCTGAAGAGGATAATATGGCCGACTTAGAGCACATATTTAAGGCGCTCCGCCTGGTCCCCGAATTCGACGGGAACCCTAATGTACTCACACGATTTGTGCAATTATGTGACCAATTGGTAAGCGAGTTTGTAGAGAATGCTCCCGTGAGTCAATTGCAAAAGATTGCCCTTCTTAATGGTATCCTCAATAAGGTGACAGGCCCCGCGACACGTTTAATCAATTCGAACGGTTTCGGGTTTCGGTTTCGAAGTTTCTTCTGATTGCCAGGTACTCGCACGGCGCTTGTTAATAACTTTGCAGACCAGCGTGATGAGACCGCTCTTTACAATGACTTGGCTATCTTAACGCAGGGCTCTGGGTCACCCCAGGAATTTTACGAAAAATGTCAAAATCTCTTCTCAACCATAATGACTTACGTCTCTTTGCATGAATCAATAGGTACAACGATCGAAGCAAAAAGGGAACTTTATAAGAAACTAACCTTGCAAGCCTTTTTGCGTGGGCTTAAGGATCCCTTAAATGCGCTTAAATTTGTTCAGAGTGAATTAAACACTATTTACTTACAACAGCGAAACGAACATTTACCGGACAAAAAGTGGCAGGCTCAGGTACAAAATAATCAGCCTAAGTTATAGCTTAACCCTAATTTCGGTATGACACAACCTAAGCCTTTTAACTTTAACATGCCGTCCACCTAAGGCTCAATTTATGCCCCCGGCGCCTCCTCAGTTTACGCAGAATTATGCTCAGATGTATCAAGGGGGCCCATCTCGAACACAACAGATGTTCCGTGCTTAACCGCCTAGCTACAATCCGCATAATGCGTTTAGGATGCCACCACGTAACCCGGTACCACAGTTTGGTGCACCACGACAAGAGCAACATCCTCGCCCCATGAGTGGCGTCAGCCACTTTGTATCAAAACCGTTCCGTCCGAATCCTTTCAGTAACAACACTTACGATTGGTCTAAGCAGGGTAATCCTCCACCCAGCAATTACTTTAAAACGAGAGAGATGAATTTTAACGACTGTGTTGGTTACGATGGTCCTAACCTAGATTACTATTATCCCAATGACCCTTACGATAATTATGAATATTATTTTTCTGATAATGAGGCACAATTTTATAATCAGCATTCGACACAGGAAAATTATAATAGCGATCAACCTCAACTATTGGCTCCGCCACCAGCTATCGGCGATAATAGTCAGGATTTTCAGAAGGGACCCAAATTGGACAAGCAAAAATAGAATTAAACCTGCAAACCCAACGCCAACTCCCGTACATACAAATACAAAATCCATCCCTTAAACTTCTTATAGATACGGGAGCAAACCAATCGTTCCTCAGCCCTCGTACTGTAGAGAGATATTTCAAGGATATACCCTTAGATTTGAACCCTTTCGAAGTATGTAACGTTCATGCAGTAACTCGTAGTGATTATTCTATTACGATACCGTGTTTTTCAGAACTTAGCGACAATAGTAACGTAACATTTTTTGTGTACAATTTTCATGAATATTTTGGCTTAATCGGATCAGATTTATTAGACAAATGGGAGGCTACCATCGATTTTAAGAATAAATGTTTCAACACTAAAAATGCTTCAAATGATATTAAAGTGTACGACTCCCAAAATACAAACCTGTACGAGGATATTATCCCCGCAGGATCATCAAAATTAGTCAGGGTCCCCATTAATATTCATGACGGAGATGCCATCATTAATGAGCAATCAATATCTAACTGTGTCATAGCTGAGTGTCTAACGACGGTAAAAAATATAATCGCGGTATAATAGAAATTCATAACCATACACGTAGTGATGTTATCTTCTCCATGGATCGCCCAGTTCAAGCTGAAACCTATGTTGAGAACACTCAATCTGATATGTTAACAAGTAGTGCAAAAGCAGTGCTATCAAAGCTTCGTACAGATAATCTTAACGAAGAGGAAAAACGGAATCTTTAATCACTTTGCTCTCAGTTCGCGGATGTATTCTATTTAGAAAACGAACCCTTAACTTTCACCAACAAAATTAAACATTCCATTAAGACCAACGAAATTCCCCTCTATACAAAAAGTTATCGTTACCCTTTTATCCATAGACAAGAAGTACAACGAACGAACCCTTAACTGTCACCTACAAAATTAAACATTCCATTAAGACCAACGAAATTCCCGTCTATACAAAAAGTTATCGTAATCCTTTTATCCATAGACAAGAAGTCCAAGAACAAATTAATAAAATGCTAGAACAAGGCATAATTGAACCGTCAGAATCAGCATGGAGCTCCCCTATTTGGGTAGTACCAAAAAAAGCTGATGCTTCGGGCA
>NW_020654323.1:0-10078 GCF_003589595.1 Hyposmocoma kahamanoa
GATCAGTGCGACGAGGACGGCTTTCGGAAGGTGGAAAAGAAAAAGAAGAACACTAGCCGAAACCTTAGTGGCACCGCCCTGACTGGCCCGAATCATTTATTGCGTCCAGCGGTACCGACGACGTTGTTATACGTGTCGCGTCTTCATTACCCCACCAAGTCTGCGGATATTGTGGAGTACATGCGAGTGAAGGCCAATGCAAACCTGAGGGTCGAGCGGTTGGAGTCGCGCCACAACGTGAATTTTAATTCATTTGTGGTGCGAGTACCAACCCAACACCTGTCGACCTTCATGAGAGAAGACTTTTGGTCGAAGGGTGTCATGTTTCCGAGGACGGCTACCGGACACCCACGTTGCGTCACACGTCGAAGTACATACGTGTAAATAAATAGTGTTATATGTATATTATCATGTTATATTGTATTTATTATTAGTCCGTAAGGTATTTATTTAATATTTCTGTTATATTATATGTATATTAGTCTGTAAGGTATGTATCTATGGGTCCTAGTTGCCTGAAATAAATAAAAAAAAAAAAATATTGTAGTCAAAGTATGATTAATACTAGGCTAATAGTACTAGGCAAGTAATGAACCTTGTTAATCAAAATTAAATATGAAGTTAGTTATCAATAAATGTAACGATGGAATTTTTTATAATGTAATCTAGTTACATTCAAAGTTCTATTAAAATTTGACTTCAAAATGGAGCGAACAAACGAAGAAGGTATTTGATCCAATGTTTATGTTCGGCAGTCCTATAATTTCCAACCATTCTTTCTTTCTTTTTTAATTTGTAGGTAAACTTCAAAAATAATAATGATATCATAATAAAAACCTCGTAGTGAATTGTTTTAATAACAGAATATCGATAATATGTCCGCTTACAAGAACAACACTATCTCAAAGTAATCGTTATCAACAATCATCTAATATACTAACAAACAAGCAATCTAAAGTAACCAAAACAAAATTCGGCAAGACTTATGAATAAACTACTTAAATGAATCTAATTACATGAGATACTTGGGCTATTGTATGATTGCCCATGAGGCAGAAAAATAACAGCCGGTGTAATGTAACATTCGGTCGATTTCCGATGTTCTACTGCCGCACCCCTTAATGCTGCAGTGACGCATTTTAATCAATACTTAATTGTTATAACTGTCTATATTTTTGTCCGTTTCATTACAATTCATGCGAATAATTCACTAAAGCATTTGGCCAAACATTGGTTTTGGCATTTGATGTACTTCCCTTTGACAACCGGAAACGGTTATCGAAGGGTACTCCGAAAATGGTAAAATGAGGACAGATGGCATTTAAGATGACGTTACGTATTTTCGGTTCCCGTGTTTGACATAAATCGAAATGCATCATATACATATAATGTCTCATTTATATATGTCAACATAACATGTCCTTTAATTTCCATAGTCAAAATATATGTATATAATGCATTTAGACGTTGAAAACATAAACATTTTATTGTCTTTGTTTAACTACTGCGTGCCGTTGTAAGCCAAAAGAGATAGCATTACATTGGTCTGTATCAAACACGGGAATCGAAAATACGTAACATCATCTTAAATGCCAACCGTGTCCATTTCGCAGTACATGAGGCACATGGTACCGTTGTCAAAGGGAAGTACATCAAATGTCAAAACAAATGTTTTTCCAAATGTACTATTGAATTATTCGCATGTATTATAATTAAATTGGACAAAAACATTGACAGTCAGAATAATTAGGTATTAATAAAAATGCGACGCTGCAGCATTAAGGGATGTGGATTTAGAAAAAGTGCAAATCAATCGAATGTTACATTGCACAGGCATGTGTTATTTTTCCATCTATAAATCACACAAAAGCCCAAATATCTCATGTAATTAGACATATTTGACTAGTTTATTCATAAATGTTGCCAAATTTTGCTTCGATTTCTTCAGATTGCCTGTTTGTTTGAATATTTTGATGATTGTTGTTAACGATTATTTTGAGATAGTGTTGTTCTTGGAAGCGTACATATTATCGATATTCTATTATTAAAATAATTCACTACGAGGTTTTTATTATTTTATTATTACTACTTCAAGTTTACCTACAACTCAAAAAAGAAAAAAGATTGGTTGGAAATCATACCGCCGTAAAATAGTGTCGAATATAAACATTGAATCAAAGACCATCTTCATTTATTCGCTTCATTTTGAAGAGTCAAATTTTAACATAACTTTGAATGTAACTGAGATTACATGATAATGCAAATCCATCATTAGGTTTATTGGTAAATAATTTTATATTTAATTTAAATTAAACAAGACTCATTTACTAGGCATTCTCAGTTCCTGAAAATAAAATTATCCACTCGTTTCCAATTTTTTCCCGCTGACAACTCTAACTACTAAAAATTCTTATTTTATAAAGCCAGCTTTACAATGACGATGTTGGTCTAACGTTGCCGGGTGAAGGCCAATACCAAAGTATAGACAGCCTATTTGCCTTGCCTTGCCATCGTTCGGTGTCACTCGCCTAGCTGACCGAGTGAAGGCGAGCGCTAACGTGTATAGAGCTCGTTTGACGTGTCTTGTCACAACTCGATGTCGCTCGTGACTACTTGTCTCACTTCGGAGAAGTGTCGATTTTTCTGCACAAATCAAAGGCGCTCAGCTAATAGTAGTCAATTAACATTGTATAATCAGACACTTGCATGCTATTTAATATTGTTTATACGAACACTGTCTCTTGTTACATCTCCTGTTATACCATGGTTTAAGCAAATAAACGTATGATTATAATATTATTATTGATAATATTACTACTTTAATTTATTTCCAACATTAAATGGAAGTATTAAAGATTCACTTAAATCAGTCACTGATATTAATTCTATACCAATGCATAAATACAAAAAACTTACACTGCTTGGAATTTGTTTAAAAATTTCTCTATGAAAATATGAATTTTGAGGTTGGAAATGTATTTATATTTCAAAGTTTTCTCTTTCTTATATACTCTCAAATTACAAATATTTTTTTTCTGTGCAAATTAACTTTTCGTAATATTTGAGTATTTGTAAACGCAAAACAATAAATTCAAAATTTCTTGTGACATTCCCGGGTGTTCCCATATAACCTAAAATGGAATATTGATCTACTTTAATTAAATGATTGCATGTCGATAATGACTTGTCGATAATGACTTATCGATAGATTATGGTACGACACTAAAGAAATCCGCCATTTGTTCGTTCAATTTTTGTTTAGGTATGCACGTTCATTCCGTAGTTAGGGCAGCTCCTTTCTTTTATTTTTTATTTTTTTTCCATCCTCTAAGTACATATAACGTCTTATTTATATATATATCAATATAACATATCCTTTGGTTTCCATAGTCTAAGCTGGGACACAAATTATTTTTATGTGAAACATGCCATTTATCCCTGATTTTGGGTACTTTTTTTGTCAGTTTTATCATTTTCTCGCGTGGCATTTTTGAGAAGAAATTATCGACTTTATTTTTTGTAATGAAGTAGTTAATCTTTTATTAGTTTATTACAAATCGGTCGAATCAGTACATTTGATATTACGTGAACTAAATGTGGACGATATCCACATTTAGGTACTGAAATTTCTTTTTTGGCGGCTAGATGTCACTAAACGTTAAAAACTAAGAAACTGATAGTTGTAAATATCAGTCCGGTTACATGTTAATTAGTCATTAGAGTTTCTTTTAAATATGATTTCATTTCAAGACTTAGATACGCCGTTATTATAATTTGAAAAACCCAGTGAATTTATTTTATTCCCACTTATAATTTAGAAATTTGAAGACGCTAACGAATTCTTGTAACTATGATTTTGCCATTATTCTTCATTATGAATAAAATAAGATAGATAAATATAACAAGAACACTTATCCTATGCATTTATGGCATATATCCTTTTTTACCAATCATTGTCTACACACTGTAGTCTTGCTGACCAGCACCAGTACCAACAAAAATTACGTATACCACATACATTCATTCACAATGACTTCGGAATCATTTATCGTCGTGGAAACCCTTGCCTGGCAGTGGTACATATATTAGTTCATAGAGATAGTTTCTGTTATGAGCAAAACACACGAATAAGTTGTATTTTAACCTAAGCAACTTGTATAAGAAGCTATGTGAACAAACTAACTTGAATCATGAACTATGAACTTTTCTAGACAAAGTTTCACTCAGCTGCTTACCAAGTTGAGTCGCACCTGATCTTCACCGCAGGTACCGAACTTAGTTTGCCGTGTGTTCATTTTGAAGATAAATTCTATGGTCGGTTAAGTAAAAGTTAAACATTATTCATTTGAATCAATATATCGGAGTAAAAAAGTCAATTGTTTAAATAATTTCAGTACAGGGTACTAAAAAACCGACCTCAAAAGTCATTCATCCCCCTGGTTTGCCACTTAGAGGTGGAATAGTTTCTTCAAATTTAAATGGGACCAATAATGAGGTATTCTCTTTCCAACAAAAAAAGAAACATCAAAACTGGTTCACAAGTCGAACAAATCACAAATAAAAAAAGAGTTAACGCGTAACATACATACAAAAACAATACTCCAGGTAGACAAACTCTGGCTTCGGTCTAGGATCATGTACGGCACTTAATACAGGAGATAATAAAAAGCAGTGATCACTGCTTAAAGTATATTGAGAGAAACAAACGCTTCCAATTAGAGCATAGCAAAATCAACTATTAAAATAATTGCTCCTTATAAAATTTAGGCGCTATTTATAAAAATAAGTCTTCATGCGTGAACAGCCACCCTTAGAGGTGGAATGTTTTCTCCAAAATGAAATGGGACCACTACTGAGGTGCCCTCTTTCCGACAAAAAAGAATCATCTAAATAGGTTCACAAACTATACAAATCACAAATAAAAAAAGAGATTCTAGAACTACTCAATGCTCAAGTCAGGATTGCACTGTAAACACAAGCACTGGAAATACGACCCTAATGGCAGGGACTTGAGTATTATTTCGAGTGCTTTAAACCATACTCAAATCCTGACTTGAGTATTGAGTAGAGTTCTAGAATCTCTTTTTTTATTTGTGATTTGTATAGTTTGTGAACCTATTTAGATGATTCTTTTTTGTCGGAAAGAGGGCACCTCAGTAGTAGTCCCATTTCATTTTGGAGAAAACATTCCACCTCTAAGGGTGGCTGTTCACGCATGAAGACTTATTTTTATAAATAGCGCCTACATTTTATAAGGAGCAATTATTTTAATAGTTGATTTTGCTATGCTCTAATTGGAAACGTTTGTTTCTCTCAATATACTTTAAGCATTAATCGCTGCTTTTTATTATCTCCTGTATTAAGTGCCGTACATGATCCTAGACCGAAGCCAGATTTTGTCTACCTGGAGTATTGTTTTTGTATGTATGTTACGCGTTAACTCTTTTTTTTTATTTGTGATTTGTTGGACTTGTGAACCAGTTTTGATGTTTCTTTTTTTGTTGGAAAGAGAATACCTCATTATTGGTCCCATTTAAATTTGAAGAAACTATTCCAGCTCTAAGTGGCAAACCAGGGGGATGAATGACTTTTGAGGTCGGTTTTTTAGTACCCTGTACTGAAATTATTTAAACAATTGACTTTTTTACTCCGATATATTGATTCAAATGAATTATGTTTAATTTTTACTTATTTGCTTAACCGACCATAGAATTTATCTTCAAAATGAACACACGGCAAACTAAGTTCGGTACCTGCGGTGAAGATCAGGTGCGACTCAACTTGGTAAGCAGCTGAGTGAAACTTTGTCTAGAAAAGTTCATAGTTCATGATTCAAGTTAGTTTGTTCACACAGCTTCTTATACAAGTTGCTTAGGTTAAAATACAACTTATTCGTGTGTTTTGCTTATAACAGAAACTATCTCTATGAACCCATATATGTACCACTGCCAGGCAAGGGTTTCCACGACGATAAATGATTCCGAAGTGAGTGTGAATGAATGTATGTGGCACGTAATTTTCGTTGGTACTGGTGCTGGTCGGCAAGACTACAGTGTGTAGACAATGATTGGTAAAAAAGGGATAAATGCCATAAATGCATATCTATATCTTATTTTATTCATAGTAAAGAACAATGGCAAAATCATAGTTACAAGAATTCGTTAGCGTCTTCAAATTTCTAAATTATAAGTGAGAATAAAATAAATTCACTAGGTTTTTCAAATTATAATAACGGCCTATCTAAGTCTGGAAATGATATCATATTTAAAAAAGCTCTAATGACTAATTAGCATGTAACCGGACTGATATTTACAACTATCAGTTTCTTAGTTTTTAACGTTGAGTGACATCTAGCCGCCAAAAAAGAAATTTCAGTACCTAAATGTGGATATGGTCCACATTTAGTTCAAGTAATATCAAATGTACTGATTCGACCGATTTGTAATAAACTAATAAAAGATTAACTACTTCATTACAAAAAATAAAGTCGATAATTTCTTCTCCAAAATGCCACGCGAGAAAATGATAAAACTGACAAAAAAGTTCCCAAAATCAGGGATAAATGGCACGTTTCACATAAAAATAGTTTGTGTCCCAGTTTAGACTATGGAAACCAAAGGATATGTTATATTGATATATATAAATAAGACGTTATATGTACTTAGAGGATGGAAAAAAATAAAAGAAAGACTGCCCTAACTACGGAATGAACGTATACCTAAACAAAAATTGAACGAACAAATGGCGGATTTCTCTAGTGTCGTACCATAATCTATCGATAAGTCATTATCGACATGCAATCATTTAATTAAAGTAGATCAATATTCCATTTGGGAATATTTTAGGTTATATGGGAACACTCGGGAATGTCACAAGAAATTTTGAATTTATTGTTTTGCGTTTACAAATACTCAAATATTACGAAAAGTGAATTTGGTCAGAAAAAAATAATATTTGTAATTTGAGAGTATATAAGAAAGAGAAAACTTTGAAATATAAATACATTTCCAACCTCAAGATTCATAGAGAAATTTTTAAACAAATTCCAAGTAGTGTAAGCTTTTTGTATTTATGCATTAGTATAGAATTAATATCTGTGACTGATTTAAGTGAATCTTTAATACTGCCATTTAATTTTGGAAATAAATGAATGTAGTAATATTATCAATAATAACAATATAATCATACGTTTATTTGCTTAAACCTTGGTATAACAGGAGATGTAACAAGAGACAGTGTTCGTATAAACATGTTTCGCATATATTAAATAGCATGCACATGTCTGATTATACAATGTTAATTGACTACTATTGGCCGAGCGCCTTTGATTTGTGCAGAAAAATCGACACTTCTCCGAAGTGAGACGAGTAGTCACGAGCGACTGCGAGTTGTGACAAGACACGTCAAACGAGCTCTATACACGTTAGCGCTCGCCTTCACTCGGTCAGCTAGGCGAGTCACACCGAACGATGGCAAGGCAAGGCAAGGCAAATTGCAATCTATACGTTGGTATTGGCCTTCACCCGGCAACGTTAGACCAACATCGTCATTGTAAAGATGGCTTTATAAAATAAGAATTTTTAGTAGTTAGAATTGTCAGTGGGAAAAAATCGGAAACGAGTGGATAATTTTATTTTCAGGAACTGAGAATGCCTAGTAAATGAGTCTTGTTTAATTTAAATTAAATATAAAATTACTTACCAATAAACCTAATGATGGATTTGCATTATCATGTAATCTTAGTTACATTCAAAGTTATGTTAAAATTTGACTCTTCAAAATGAAGCGAATAAATGAAGATAGTCTTTGATGTTTATATTCGGCACTATTTTACGGCGGTATGATTTCCAACCATTCTCTTTTCTTTTTTGAGTTGTAGGTAAACTTGAAATAGTAATAATAAAATAGGTAATAAAAAACCTCGTAGTGAATTATTTTAATAATAGAATATCGATAATATGTACGCTTCCAAGAACAACACTATCTCAAAATAATCGTTAACAACAATCATCAAACTATACAAACAAACAGGCAATCTGAAGAAATCGAAGCAAAATTTGGCAACATTTATGAATAAACTAGTTAAATATGTCTAATTTCATGAGATATTTGGGCTTTTATGTGATTTTTAGACGGAAAAATTACACATGCCTGTACAATGTTATATTCGGTCAATCTTCGCATTTTCAAATGCACTATCCGTAATGCTGCAGCGACGAATTTTCACTTTTCTTTTTTGACTTCATTTTGACTTTTTTCACTGTCAATATTTTTCTCCATTTTATTACAATACATGCGAATGATTCAATAAAATACTTGGAAAAACATTTGTTTTGACATTTGATGTACTTCCCTTTGACAACCGTATCATGTACTGCGAAATGGACACGGTTGGCATTTAAGATGATGTTACGTATTTTCGATTTCCGTGTTTGATACAGACCAATGTAATGCTATCTCTTTTGGCTTAAGACGGCACTCAATAGCTAAACAAAGACAATAACATGTTTATGTTTTCAACGTCGAAATGCATCATATACATATAATGTCTGATTTATATATGTCAACATAACATATCCTTTAGTTTCCATAGTCAAAGTATATGATGCATTTAGACGTTGAAAACATAAACATTTTATTGTCTTTGTTTAATTACTGCGTGCCGTTGTAAGCCAAAAGAGATAGCACTACATTGATTTATGTCAAACACGGTAACCGAAAATACGTAACGTCATCTTAAATGCCATTTGTCCTCATTTTACCATTTTTGGAGTAGGTACTCTTCGATAACCGTTTCCGGTTGTCAAAGGGAAGTACATCAAATGCCAAAACCAATGTTTGGCCAAATGTTATAGTGAATTATTCGCATGAATTGTAATGAAATGGACAAAAATATAGACAGTGAGAACAATTAAATATTGATTAAAATGCGTCGCTGCAGCATTAAGGGGTGCGGCAGTAGAACATCGGAAATCGACCGAATGTTACATTACACCGGCTGTTATTTTTCTGCCTATAAATCATACAATAGCCCAAGTATCTTATGTAATTAGACTCATTTAAGTAGTTTATTCATAAGTCTTGCCGAATTTTGCTTTGGTTACTTTAGATTGCCTGTTTGTTAGCATATTTAGATGATTGTTGATAACGATTATTTTGAGATAGGGCTGTTCTTGTGAGCGGACATATTATCGATATTCTGTCATTAAAACCATTCACTACGAGTTTTTTATTATGATATTATTATTATTTTTGAAGTTTACCTACAAATGAAAAAAGAAAGAAAGAATGGTTGGAAATTGTAGGACTGCCGAACATAAACATTGGATCAAATACCATCTTCGTTTGTTCTCTCCATTTTGAAGTAAAATTTTAATAGAACTTTGAATGTAACTAGATTACATTATAATGCAATTCCATCGTTACATTTATTGATAACTAACTTCATATTTAATTTTGACTAATAAGGTTCATTACTTGCCTAGTACTATTAGCCTAGTATTAATCATACTTTGACTACAATATTTTTTTTTTTTAATTTTTTATTTATTTCAGGCAACTAGGACCCATAGATACATACCTTACAGACTAATATACATATAATATAACAGAAATATTAAATAAATACCTTACGGACTAATCATAAATACAATATAACATGATAATATACATGTAACACTATTTATTTACACGTATGTACTTCGATGTGTGACGCAACGTGGGTGTCCGGTTGCCGTCCTCGGAAACGCCGGTATATGACACCCTTCGGCCAAAAGTCTTCTCTCATGAAGGTCGACAGGTGTTGAGTTGGTACTCGCACCACAAATGAATTAAAATTCACATTGTGGCGCGACTCCAACCGCTCGACCCTCAGGTTTGCATTGGCCTTCACTCGCATGTACTCCACAATATCCGCAGACTTGGTGGAGTAATGAAGACGCGACACGTATAACAACGTCGTCGGTACCGCTGGACGCAATAAATTATTCGGGCCAGTCAGGGCGGTGCCACTAAGGTTTCGGCTAGTGTTTTTCTTTTTCTTTTCCACCTTCCGAAAGCCGTCCTCGTCGCACTGATC
>NW_020654324.1:0-11336 GCF_003589595.1 Hyposmocoma kahamanoa
GAGGATTTTTATTGAATTCAAAATATATTGATTGCTTACGGACAAACAATGCTACTTTCATGATGTAAAGCGATGCATAACAGTTACAGTGCCACTCAGAGCTTTAAATCACACAGATCTGAGGGGCACTGCCACTGCGCCCGTCACCCTGAGACATAAGTTAACAAGTCCCATGTAACAGTAAATTTCACCAGCAGCCTTTAAAACCGGAACGCAGTAATGCTCACATTACTGCTTGGCGGCAGAAATAGCTAAGCTGCTGAATGTCAGATTGAATTTTTTTTTAAACCCGCGTTGAAATTAAAAAAAATATTCAATCACAAAAATAACTTGCACGATACGATATCAATTGTTACAAGTACGATAACAGTTAAGACGGTTAATAAACAATAAAAGTAAATTGGCATAAGGGCGCGTTCCCATTACATCGTTACGTTTTATTCATCGATAGACGACTGTCGCGTCTAGCCTGTTTCCATATCACGACTATCTATCGTAACTGTATCTAGTTATTCCCACTAGATCATGACGATAATTTATCGGTTCACGGCAACCTCATAATCGTTTGCACGACAGAATCGTTTGAAGATGCGATTATCAGTCACCACATTTAATAGTGACGTTTCATTTATCGTTGGACTGTCGTTCTAGCTCTTCCCTTTACCACGACAGTCTAGCGTCGTAACGTCAAAAAAGTCGTGAACGATAGTTAATCGTGTTGTTCTATATGTGAACAACTTTATTTAAATATACAAGTCATTGTTCCTTAAATTACACGACTGTCTGTCGTCACGACATAACAGGAACGCGCCCTTAGTACGGAATAGTACAAAACATTAAAATTAAATTAATTAATTAATTAATTTGCTATGTCTCGTCAGTTGGTGTTATAAAAAAAAGATACCGACAACGTATCTCGCACTTGATGTAATAAGGACACATCTGCAAAATGACAACATTTCACGAGACCGATTAAAAGATTCTAGGAACTAAATTAGTCAATAACTTTTTTATACTCAAATACGAGATTTATACAATTTCACACATACATAATTTGTTTCATGTAGTTCGTATTACTTTGACCACGACACTTGACGTGTGTATTTTATTGGAGAATGAATCAAATTAAATCTGGGTAATCGTGGTTTAATCTATGAGTTAAAAGCTCTTTACAATTGAATTGTAAAGAGCTTTGAATTGTAAAGATTGACGGTCGTTGAGGCGTTTTTTGGGGGAGGCCTATGTCGAGCTGTGGACTTTTTCGGCTGAAACAATACCGTTAAACTTACTTATGAAAAAGAATAGCAATTACTAACAAATTCACAATTAAGAAAATAATTTGTCATTATCTTCATTGAAGCCATGGACAATAACATTGAAAAAATTCTTAATTTGCTTTGTATTCTTAATTGGGGAGCTTTTCCAAATTGCCGATGTTACGAAAGGGAAACGTATAAAAGAATAAAATACAATGGTATTGACGAAAAATTACAAAACGTTCAACGACGTCATCCACCGAGCCTTAGCTAAGTGCCCGCTATACTCGAGGCAAGCGGCATATCGCGAGGCAAACGCCCGGACGGAATGACTCTCATCCCTTGCAGTAAGGGCCGGGTACTGATGTGGGACGCCACGTGTGCAGACACGCTTAAATCATCTCATCTCCAGTACACCAGATAGAGGGCACGGTTTGCTAGGAGACGTCTTTGTTTAGTTATATTGTTGTAAGTTTTGTAACTTGTGGAGTAATTTCACAAAAAATAATTGAACGTCATGGTGGTAAAATATCCTGATATTCAACAATACTTAATTATTATTGTTATTTTATTATTGAGACTTGTTTGTGAAATGACTCCATGGTTTTTTGTTTATCTATTTATTTCATGCACGAAACAGTTTACATTCAATGGTCCTCCAATAATTTATGGTTTTAATCTAGGATGTAAATCTAAAATATTCACATACAGCACGATAATTCAGCTCGTAAACATTAATATTAAAAAGTAAGCAAACAGTTTCTTTAACATGTGTATGTGGATAAAAATTAAATAATATATAAAAGCTTAAAAACTAGTGGAAATAAAAATACAAACGATGTCTAATGAAAAGACGAGGCGAAGTGTTGCTGAATACTGTAGATGTTGTTGTCAAAAACATCAATGAGACCTCCAGTTTCTGATGTTATTAATTCATTACACGTTCGACACATTCTCGTCAAGGGATTATAAAAAAAAGTATTATTTTTGTATACATGCTGTACAAATGTTTTATGGCGACGGGGATTTGGCTTAATATAAAAATTAATATGGGCTAAAAGATTAGGGTTATTAATATAAAGACCGAACACATAGAAAAATAGCAACGCTGAATGCCGAACATCCAGTACAACGATCTTGTAGCTCAGTTGGTTAGAGTAGCGCTACGGTACAGCGGTGGTCACGGGTTCAAGTCCCACCGGGTCGAAGAAATTTTTCTATGTGTTCGATCTTTATATTAATAATAATAACGCACACACTCATAGCCCCGCACTAGGGAAACCCTGTATCGCGGGTGCCATGTATACATACAAAGACAAGAGAAATAAATGTAATAGTGTGGAAGTGCTGCCACCTTACCTATTTCTGCCGCCAAGCAGTAATGTGAGCATTACTGCGTTCCGGTTTTGAAGAGTAAGGATGCTGGTGAAATTACAGGCACTTGGGACTTTTTAATTTATATCTCAGCTCTGAGTGGCACTGCAACTGTCCTGGACAGGCGTGTCGTTTACCATCAGGCGCACGCCTTGCCCGTCCCATCACTTTGAATCATAAAAAAAAAAATATCGTAGGTCATAAAAATATTTCTCCCGGCCCGGGAAGTGAACCCAAGATCTCTGCGTGGCAGTCCAGCATGGTAATCGTTCGGCCACGAAGGCAGTTTATTATTATGATTATTCTTCATTAATCTTTTCATTACAAAATAGTGGTAAACATAAAATCGATACAATGAACAAAAGGTTATCTAAAGCCAAAATTACGCCATTGCTACCCTCATAGGCACGAAGCCTCGGGGCACCCCGGTCTCGATATTTTTTTTTTACCGTTAACAAGGTGATTTTTTTTTCTCTTCTAATTTATGTATTTTTTTTAAACTAAAGAACAAAAGGAATAAACTGGCTAACATTGATAGTCATCTCCACAAATTCATTTAAGGGGCAAGATGTTTTTATATTAAGAAATTGTTGATACTCAAAATTTGACAATCACAAAACTGTACTGAAACAAAAACTTTATCCAAAAAATTTCTATTAAAATGAAAACAAAAATTTCCTTAATTGGTTGGCTTCATTCCATGGGAATAATCTACTTAGCTCTTTCAAATTGTTTGTATACCTATATAAAAAGGGCGAACCCTCTATAGCCCAAACCTTCGTCTGAGAAAAGGCTCTTGCCCAGTAGTGGGATGTATAAAACGAGTTCGTGATAAATAAGTATTGTAAAAGAGATAAAGATCTTTTTTTTTTGAATTTTTTTTGTTTTGCAAAATTTGCATCATACAATATTTTTTTATGATACCGATTGATGGGATGACCAAGTCGTGCGCCTGTTAAGTAAGCTACACGCCTGTCCATAGCAAGCAAAAATATGTCTGTACAATGGACTGGACCGTCTGTATATTTCAAATTTAGGTTGAGGGAGGATCAGGTTATACTGGCGACGAGGATTTTTATTGAATTCAAAATATGTTGATTGCTTACGGACAAACAATGCTACTTCCATGATGTAAAGCGATGCATAACAGTTACAGTGCCACTCAGAGCTTTAAATCACACAGATCTGAGGGGCACTGCCTGAGACATAAGTTGACAAGTCTCATGTACCAGTAAATTTCACCAGCACCCTAACCCTTCAAAACCAGCACTTATCAATGCTCACGTTACTGCTTGGTGGCAGAAATAGGTAAGGTTACCACCACCACGGAGAGGAATTAGTAAGGATCTCATTTTACAATACTTTATTGTATGATACAATTAATTTAAAAGTAGCTCTTTTTAGCAGATTTAGTAGCAGTAGACGTCCTTGTGAAAGAGTTCGTCCAGGGAAGTACTGCCACCTTATCTATTTCTGCCGCCAAGCAGTAGTTAACGTGAGCATTACTGCGTTCCGATTTTAAAGGGTAAGTAAGGGTGCTGAAGAAATTACTGACACATGGGACTTGTCAACTTATGTCTCAGATGTTTGCGATTTAAAACTCTAAGCGGCGCTGCAGCTATTATGGCCATGCGTGTCGTTTACAACCAGGCGCACGACTTGTTCGTCTCCTCACTTGATATCGTAAAAAAATATAATTGTACAGATCATGATGCGAGCAGATATCCACTGGGTAAGACTCATCTGTATTTATGGTAATCACAACCAAATAAAGGTACCTTTATTGTGCTAAGTCGCTTAGAATCCACACCTTTTGTTTTATTTTTAATCCAACTGAAGCTCCCATAAAAATCCAAGATTAAAATCTTAACAATCACTTGACTGTGAAATGTATTCCAACGTTAGATCCTTTTGTTCGTTTTTAGTGCGTTCCCTCGTATTTTACCTTAATCTAGACACACGGCAGTGAGTTTGTCTACGTTTAGGAAACAAAAGGGCGACGCGCTGACCGTGTTACACGATGTCACACCCATCACACCCGACAACATTTGCTCGAACCATTTTCAATCCACATATATCCCTAATTCTGCTAATTTTAAATAATTTCAGTTATGTTTCTATAGTCTCAAGGGCACGATTTTGTAAGTTTGGTATTCTGCTAAAAATTAAGAGACGTGGCTTATCAGTAACTACTCATCGAGCTTCTATTCAACTGCCATTGCATTTTTTCGGTATTCTGCTCTTCAGTAATGAGTTAATGGCACGTCGATGATATAATCTACTAATATTATTCATATTTAATTTGAAGACTAAATTGCTGATTAAGGGAGATAAAAATCAAGATTATGCATAGTTATTTCCATGACAGTTTTAGTAAGGCAACATCGATTGTATGAGTGAATGCCATCACTGCCATTCCACCGACATTCTATTGAGACTCTACTGCCACTGTAGGGGTGTGTTCGTTGTTCCACCTCCACGCGTGCGAAGTCCTTGAGCAGTCTGTGATGACATGTTGTCACAGAAAGCCCAAGGGTGTAGCCGGTACACCCTGGGGCCAACACTGACAACTCTCGGCTTCAGTCTGAGTCTTACCAGTGAGGGCGCGAAGCGATCAACACGGCCCGGCCATGCGTTTATGAGGGTGGACCATGGCAAGTGGTGGGCGGTCTTAATTTACATCCTCCTGCGTTCATGCCTACGCAGTTGAGCGCCGTACGCAGGGATGAAGGAATCCTGGGGGGTTGAGCCCGAGCGGGGTGGGGACCCCGGCAAGCAATACGCCCCCTTTGGCCCTGATTTCCTGCCAAACGGTAGCCCTGTGACTAGCCAACACAGGGAAACGGCAATGTGTCCCGTCAGAGGGCCACAGGCGAGGTGTGGGGGGGACGGACTCGGCCATGCTGACGGGGTGAGTATGTGCGGAACACCTGGCTGACTTTGATCGGGTCAGCCAGCCGCACATTTCGAGCCCCCGATGTCGCGCAGTGAGCTCCTAACCTCTGCACCTATACTCTCCTGATAATCCTGGTGTCCCGAATGGGACATCCCCAAAGGTGCGGGCTCCGTGGTGGGTGGGAAATCAGGAGAGTGAATCATAAGAACACTGCAATATGGATTCTGCAGATCAACAAAAATCACCAAATCACCCAAAACCGGTGGTACTGGAGGGGAAACCCAAAAGTGCCCCATCAAACACAAACTCGAACGTACAGCAGCGCCCTACGGTGAGTGGTAGGCCAAAGGGGAAACCCCAAGGCCAACCGCGTACCGATGCCGGTGCTGGCCCTACACCAGCGGTAGCGGCCCGAGCCTCGTGCTCTGTGGCCCCCGCTCAGACACCTGGCTCTGCATCGCAGAACCCAACATATACTGCCCTTGAGGCAGGGTGGACTCTGGTGAGTCGCAAGCCCAAAACCACGGCACCCATCCATATGGAAGGGGAAAGTGGCCAAGGCGAGCGACCACCTCCAGCTCCCAGCGGGAGCAGGGGACGCCCTGCCCGAAAGAACAAACGGGGTCGTCTCCGTGAACGTGAACGCCGCGAGATGAAGGGTAATCCGAAAGAGGGAGCGGCGCGGCCCCCAGCGGGTGGCGGGAATGGTGCAGAGACCGCGTTAGTGCGACCCACTGAACCGGACTCGCACGCCCCTGGAAGGGCCCCCCTCCCCCCAAGGAACCAACAAACACAAAAGGCACAGAGGTCCTCGACCTATGCCAAACGTGCCCGTCTTGACGAGACATTTTCTCCAAGAGGCGAGCGCAAAAGGCAAAAAGTCGAGAGGCCCGCCCAGTCAAGAACGTATGCCGAGGCCACCGCACCGGAACTTCTAGCGGTGATCACCTCGGCCAAGTCTGGATACATAAGGAGCCCTGAATCAGACATGATACAGAAGGCCCTTTGTGAGCGCCTCTCTCAAGGAGCAGAGGAATGCGGTGAGGAGGACGTCGGCCCACAGTTCCGAGGTAAACCCGTCTATAGCGACGGGTCCCTAAAGCTGTGGTGCCAGGACAATGCCACCTTTCAATGGCTAGAGGACGCAATCAGCACCATCAGGCTGCCCACCGGGGAGCCCCTCTCATTGAAAAATGGGGTGGAGGCTCCCCGGAGGGTGGTCTGTGGACTGCTGATCCCCGGTCATTGGGAGGAAGCGCGCCGTATCGGACACTTACTCACTTGGCAGAACAAGTGGGCGGAGGTCCACAGATGGGTTGTCCACAGGTTGCAACAGCAACAAGAAAACACTTTTGTGGTGGTAAGCCTACCTGAGGACCTGGTACCTGTTATCGTGGGGCATGGCCGGCGCTTTACTTTTCAGTTAGGCACGGTCTACCTCCGATTCAGGTCCAGAAGAGGAGTGTACACGGATGTGCCGCCTGAAAAGGCAGGTACATCAACCAACAAAACAGATGCCTCCCCGGTGCCCTCTACCTCCACTGGTTTCACCAGAGAAGGAAAAGGGCCCTCCCTGACCCCCGTCCCTGTGGACGTCGCCAGCCATACGGTGGCGTCCAATAGTGAGGACGAGTGTGTGTCGGCGATGGGAGACATCTGCCTGAGCGAGGATGAGGACGACATACTGCTATCGGCTGATGGCGGTGTCCCCCTCGCCCAATAATTGTACCGTCATCCAGTGCAACCTCCACCACAGTCAGACCGCAACGGTTCAGCTTCGGAAGTGGTTGGAGGCAAACGACACAGCCGTGGCGCTGATTCAGGAACCGTGGATCGGCGCCCGCGGCCAAATAAATGGACTCTCACATCTGAGAGGTAAGCTACTATCCACTACTATCTCAGATAAACCACGGACATGTATATACTACTCAAACAAGTTACACATACAGCCACTAACACAATTCTGTTCCAGAGACCTGTGTGCCGTAAAGCTTCTAGCTGACGCGGCCACGGGCCTGCCTGAAGTGGTACTCGCCTCTGTCTATATGGCGGAGATTGATGTGCCACCACCACAGGAAATGGTACAGCTAATCAACCACTGCGAGCAGAACGGCCAGCACATTGTCGTGGCCACTGACTCCAATGCCCACCATCCGCTGTGGGGCATGGAACTCGCGAATGAAAGAGGTAAGAACTTAACAGAATACTTATTTACAACTAACCTTCAAATTCTCAATAAAGGTACAACACCAACTTTTGTAAATAAAAGGAGTAGAACCATCATAGACCTAACCCTAGCGTCAGACGGAGCAGCGAATCTTGTCCATGACTGGCACGTGTCCGAAGAAGCATCTCTCTCGGACCACAGATGGATAAGATTCAACTTAGAAACAGTTATCAAAGTGCAACAACCGAAACGGAACCCCAGAAAAACCGATCGGAAAATTTACACTGACAAACTACACCAGAGCCTGGAGAAACCGGTAGCACCGGGAAGACTGCTGGACACAGCGCAGATAGAAATACAGGTTAAAGAACTGACGTCAAACATATTGAAGAGTTACAACTCCGCATGCCCATTAAGTGACCCAGCCCCGCGACAAGGCCACCAATGGTGGGGGCCTGAGCTTGAGAGGCTGCGAAGAAGGGTAAGGAGACACTTCAATAGAGCAATGAACACATGCGCGGATGAGGACTGGGAAAATTACAAGACGGCCAAATCCAAATTAAAGAAACGCATACGATTCAGGAGCACCGCGTCATGGCGAGGCTACTGCGGGAACATCACGTCTTGTGCACAAGCGAACAGAGTAAGAAAAATCCTAGCGAACTCAAATGCAAGTGAACTAGGTTCAATACGTAAAACAAACAACACATTCACAACTTCCCCTGAAGAAACGGAAAGAACCCTACTGGAAGCACATTTCCCAGGATGCAGGTTCGTCCGAGATGACAGGCGCGAAGAAATGAACTACAACACATCGACCCGAAACTGGCGATACGCTGAACAAGTAGTAACATACGAAAAAACAAAATGGGCAGTGAACACATTCGAACCATACAAAGCTCCGGGCCAAGATGGAGTTTTTCCCGCACTCCTACAATGGGGTGGGGATACACTGGCCCGGCACCTGGTTGACATCTTTCGGGCCTGTCTAGCCTTCGGCTATGTGCCCCATAGCTGGAGAGACGTAAAAGTCATTTTTATACCAAAACCAGGTAAGAACGACTACACTGATGCAAAATCCTTCAGGCCGATCAGCCTCACATCGTTCTTTTTGAAGACGCTAGAGAGGCTATGTGACAGAGAACTGAGGGACGGAGCTCTAAAGAACATTCCATTACACGGAAACCAACATGCATACTGCCAAGGCAAGTCCACCGACTCGGCCCTACATGCCGTTGTCGGCAAGATAGAAGAGGCCCTTAAAAGCAAGGCAATCTGCCTAGGCACCTTTATAGATATCGAAGGAGCCTTTGATAAAACCAACTTCTCCAGCATACAAGCAGCACTAAGAAGACACGAAGTGGATGAAGTGCTGATCAGCTGGATTAGCAATATGCTCAAACAAAGAACAATAAGAACTACAGCGAAAGAGACCCCATGGGCCGTAGTAGCGAAGGGGTGCCCTCAAGGAGGAGTACTGTCGCCTCTGCTATGGAACATGGTCGTAAATGATCTCATCACCAACCTTAACAAAGAACACTTCTATACAATAGGCTATGCTGATGACATAGCCATACTGATAACAGGCAATTATGCCAGTACACTCTGTGACATCACACAAGCTGCACTCCGGATTGTGGAAAGATGGTGTAGAGCATATGAACTAACAGTTAACCCAACAAAAACAGAACTAGTAATGTTTACAAACAAAAGATTACTGGGTAACTACCTACTACCCAAACTCTTTAGTACAGAAATACAATTATCAACTGATGTCAAGTACCTGGGAGTAATTCTGGACAACAAGTTGAACTGGAACAAACACCTGGACAACAAAATTAAAAAAGCTACTATCACCTTCTGGCAATGCCGTAGAATGGTAGGTAAACAATGGGGACTTTCACCCAAGATAACACTATGGCTTTACACAACGGTGATAAGACCTATGATTAGTTACGGTGCGATAGCCTGGTGGCCACGAACCAAGCTGACGACTGCAACTGACAAGTTGGACAAATTCCAAAGGCTAGCATGCATGGCGACGACCGGCTGCATGAGGACAACTCCAACTGCGGCGCTCGAAGCGATGCTGGACCTGCGACCCCTCCCACTGTTTATCAGACAGGAAGCGGCGTCAACAGCAGTGCGACTAAAGAGAGCCGGCCTTTGGAAGCACATGAGGACCCCACATACAGAAATCCTTTACAAGATAGTCAAAGAGGAACCGCTACTGGAGGCGACTGTGGATAGGATCCCAAAACAATACATTTTTGACAAAAAATACAGGATACAATTGTTTGAAGATCCCAACGAAGGACTAAACCTCAGAGAGGTCCGCGTATTCACTGACGGATCAAAAACAAACTCAGGAACAGGTACTGGGGTGTTCTCAGAAGACCTCAACATCAGAATATCAACACCGCTTGGTGACCACAACACAGTATTCCAGGCTGAATGTATGGGTATCAAGTTGGCAGCAGAAGCAATAATAGCGAGAAGAGTAAAGAATCACTCCATTCGAATACTCTCCGACAGCATGTCAGTACTTCAAGCGCTGAGCAGCTATGACATGAACTCAGGGCTTATATATGAATGCCATCAAGCACTCATGGAGGTATGTACACACAACCACGTAATTCTACAGTGGATTAAAGGACACAGCGGCTCACGTGGCAACGACGCAGCAGACGAACTAGCTAGAAAAGGGTCGGAGACGGATGCTGTAGGGCCAGAACCCATAGTGTCCCTCCCCAACCAATGGTCAAGAACAACTATACTCAAAGGTACAAAATCTTCTCATAATAACATATGGACAACCCTTACGGTTTGTAGACAGGCTAGGGAAGCACTCCCAACGCTCAACGCCAGTCTATCTCGTAAATTAATCAAACTTGAAAGACAAGAGCTGCGCACTCTATCTGCCGCTCTAACGGGTCATGGTCCATACAATAAACACCTTTTCAATTTAGGTATCACGGACAGTCCTCTATGCAGAGCGTGCATGGAGGGGGAGGAAACGGCCGCACACATCCTACTAGAGTGCTCCGGTGTGGCCAACTACAGGGCAAAGTACCTTGGAGTGCCGAGGTCGCTCCCCGAAGTCTTCAGAAAACCGAAGAGGCTGCTGAGATTCCTGGAGGAGCTTGGGTGGCACGAGTAGGACCCTGCACCCACCACACGCAAAATAGGCGCCTCGACGTCGAGTTGCGGAAACTAGCCCGTTGCACCAATACCAATACCAAATACTGCCACTGTAACTAGATTTTAGCAGAATAACAAATACGATCATAATTGCATATCAAGAATATTAACAGAAAAAGCCCTGTTTCGTGTACATTCTCAGTGAACATATCATTGATTACTTCTTCTTCTTGGAATTCTTCTCATTTGGTTAAGATACTATAGATTTGCACAAAGACACTATGGTTTATTTCAGTAGGTACGTAGCTTTGAGTAAATTTAATTGCGTTCATGTCAATTCTTTTATCACTGATACCAACTTTTCCACTTGTTCATTGTTTTGAACTTGGCATTTTTATATATTTTTATATTTTAGTACAATACGCGGCATTAAGACTAAATATCCTTAACTTTGCTATTTACTTACGTCGGTAGCGCAGTGACTCAAAGTTACTGGCCTTCG
>NW_020654324.1:11436-11786 GCF_003589595.1 Hyposmocoma kahamanoa
TCTTATTTTTCCTTAGTGAATAACGCCTCCGTGGCGAACGGTTACCATGCTAGTCTGCCACACAGAGAAAGATATATTTACACCCCACATTTATTTCTCTCGTGAGTTTGGGTTTAATTTTTAGTGTTAAAAAAAAAGCACGTTATAAGAGATTACCAAAAATGGTTTATCACGCGCACGTACTGTCATTATTCAAGTGCTCATTGTATGTTATGTTTTAACGGGCCGGTGTCAGCTAGTTTCTAGTGCACATTAATAAAAGGGTAAATTATTTCTAATATATTAATATAATTATTATATATCAGTCGCGTCATCGGTGCGTTGCCGAGTGATCGTGCGGTTCGGCGCAA
>NW_020654325.1:0-14224 GCF_003589595.1 Hyposmocoma kahamanoa
ATTCTGCGGACTGCGTATGCAGCGGAGCTTAATCTGCTGGCCAGGGATGATATATGTGGAAACCACTGAAGTTTACTATCTAAGGTCACTCCCAAGAAGACTGCTTTATTAACAAGGTCGAACTTTTCTCCGTTTATTTCTATGCTTGGACTAGTCGATTTTACGTTAGGTAATTCAAATTTAACACATTTTGTCTTCTTGGCATTAAGCAATAAATTGTTAGCTTTAAACCAATAAACTACCTTAGAGAGGGTATCATTAATACGGTCATAGTTAATGTCATGGCTGTCTGTTTTAAAAATCAAGGATGTGTCATCAGCAAACAACACTATTTCGCAATGGTCCTTAACAAAGAATGGCAGATCATTAGATATTAGCAGAAATGGCTAGCAGTATTTCCCTGGACGAGTTCTTTCAAAGAAGCTCTACTGCTAATAATTTGTAAGTTGCAGTTAAATGTACTTACTAGAAGAAGATAATCCTTGTGATTGAGGCTTTTTTTGATCAGTAGAGTAAAATTACGGTTTTTTTTCACATTTGGCGGGTTCGATTCCCGGTTCAAACAGGCTATTATTTCAAAATCTTTGAATGCTGTTCGAACTGTTTTTAAAAGCAAAATCAATTCTTATTTCAGTAAAATTTAAGGTACTTGGTATTTAAGATACTTTCCCTCCGTGTCGTTAGGATTATTTTCAGTTAAAACCCCATATTGTGAGATTGAAAAACCTTTAATATGTGCACCACTAAAAATTTTGAATACCTATTATTGGTTGCCACAGAAATTACGGGAATAGTGCTGAGACTCTAGAAATGCGCTGAACACTCTTCCTCAAATTAAAACTAAACATTTGTTTAATTTGGTACAAAAGAGCAATTACGAATTTCAGAAAGTATGTTACGTATACAAAATGGCTCCAGAGATGCGCTCTCATGTGACATAACCATGTGTCGCCCTGATCGACTCATCCGAAGAACAAAGTGCAATGTGATTAACAGCGAAAAGAGGTCAGAACATAATCTCGTTATTCAGGCATATATAAAGGTGTTTTCAGATTTTTCAAGTATTTATTATTTCGTTTCGGAAATGTATAATCGAACAACAGTTGTTCTTGAATGTGGATATCCGCAGTTAAGAACACCAAACGTAATGTACAAGGTCCCGAGAATAAACAGCATCTTGCAAATAGGTCTTTGTTCTACGGATGAGTATAATCTTTTGAAAACTCCCAGTGCAGGCTTCCTTGCACAAGTAATAATGCCCTTCCCGTATAATCAAAGATTGATAGGGAGGGGCACCGTAAACAAAACTTATGTAGAAGATTGGACTGTTCTCTATAGAAACAAATTAGGTCATACTTACTTATCAAGAACGTTTAGCGATCGTCCGCATTATTTATAGACATTTTTATTGTCATTCCTAGCACCCGGACGCGGATAGCGTACGCGTCAGCACCACAGACATAATTAAAACGCCCGCGTAACAAAAGTCGCGTACAGAAAAAGATCTAAGATTAGGTAATGATGGTAAGGATGGGGGTGTTTCAGAGCCCTTTCTATCCTGTCTAAGCCGAGAACATAATGCAGGAAACACAGGTATTGTAAAGTTAATAACTAATTACCTATCTAAACTTAATAATAAATTGATATGTGTGTAGTAGCTGCAGTATTTTGGTCACGTAACGAGGGGCAATAGATACCGGATTATTCAACTAATGATGCAGAGAAAAATACAAGAAAAGCGTAGTCGAGGCAGCAGGAAAACCTCGTGGTTGAAAAACCTGAGAGACTGGTTCCACCTTGGTACACGTTCTCTCTTTCGTGCAGCAGCTTCAAAAATGAGAATAACCATGATGGTCGCCAACCTTCGTAGAGAAGCGGCACACTAAGAAGGAGAAATGTAGTAGCTAGATAAGGAGAACGCAGTTTCGACTACCATTGTAATTAATTTGGGAAACTATTTTTTTTACGTTACCAAGTGACGGCACAAACAAATCGTGCGCCTTGTGGTAAGCGACATTGCTGTCCATGACAGTTGCAGTGCCGCTTAGAGCCTTAAATTGCAAAAACGCATTACGTCACCCTGAAACATATAGTTAACAAGTCCCATGTGCTTGTAATTTCACCTGTACCCTTACCTTTCATAACCGGAACGCATTAATGCTCGCAGTACTGTTAGGCGGCAGAAACAGGTATGGTTGTACTTCCCTGGAGAAACTCTTCCAAATTTGTAGTGAATAATGATCAGGGTCATTAAACAGAAAATATGAAATAAGTAATCTATAAAATGCTAAACCACACTATGAAAGGGTATAAAGTTTGTTATGTACGCAAGTAATGACTCCAAATAACGGGTTGGCCAAGAAGTCTGTGCGGTTTTTGCCACTAACTTTAAACAAAACTTAAATCTTTACCTTCGTAACTTTAACCCCAAAATGTGTAGAACAACGTTAATTACGATACTATCTAACCTTTTCAAAGACTAAACTTTTAATTAAAACCTTATCGACGCCGTTGTTCGCCGCAGGGTGATTTTGTTGTCATTGGCTAAAGTTTTAAGCAAGATTAGTACACAAGATACTTGTATCTTTCTAGACGTAGACGCGGTAGGGACGATATTGTTTCGTTTTTTATCCATTGATCTATGGGTTGCACAAAATGTCCGTGCGGTTTATGCCACTAGCTAATTTTAAACAAATAGTAGTTTATGTGACTGTTACATATTGGAAGGCATTAAAAGAAGACTGTGCCGACAGGCGAGTTTCATAAAAACATCACACGAGTATTTTAATGCCTAATTATGTACAGTTACACACACTGCTTTATCTATACACATATTATAAGCTCTCTGTGATGTGTTCAGACTGGCGAAATGGCGGCAAATGAAAACTTTTGTCCCACATGACACACAACCGTAGTTTTTATTTAATTCATAGACAAACTAGAGTCGACCCCGACTATCATATCGTTCGATATCAAGTAATGTATGAAATTTATCAAAATTGTTTGCTATTGACCATTGACGGTCGAATTCCTTTATTTTTTCCATCCTCTAAGGCCGAATAAAATTGTTTTGTTTTTCAGAGATGTTTGAAATTTGAATTTAAATTCAATAATAATATCATCGAATTGAATCGAATGAAAAATCATTAATAATAACATCGAATTCGATGTTATTATGAAGCAATAATAACATTTTCACAGATAAGATATTTGTTGTAACAAAACAGTTTATTTTTATGCTGGTCATAATTTGCGGTTTTTGAACACATCATAGAGGGTTTATGATATGTGTGCAGACAAAAAAATTAAATGGTTATATTTTTTATGGTTATTTTAAAAGTAATATTTTAGCACGCATTTTAAAAATAGGCGGGAAGATTTTAAGATATATAATTCACAACAAACCCCTAAAAAAATTGATGAATCGTAAGTAATACAACAGTATTTCATCGTAATATTGCCAAATAGCACACTTCTTTGCAGTTAGATTGGAATGTATTACCTCTTCCAGAATAGTCACCCGACATATACCCTTCAGATTTTCACTGATTTCGGTCATTACATTTTTTTTAATGGACACAACTTTGATAACGACGAGAACATCAAACGAAACTTAGAGCTGTATTATATTAATTTATAAGTGAACACAGGAATGTTTATGACAGGGCAACTTAGGTTACAGATCAACATGGCCAATATATAATATTTTTTTAATTGTTTTTCATTTATTATTTGATCCACATAGAGTTTTTGGGCAACCCAGTAGGTCTATCGTTTCCTTTTAAACTTAACCTACATATTAGTACATGTGGTAATGACGATTTGAAAATAAACGAATAAGCAGAATAGTTTCGCTTTATTTTATATATCATGGAAAATAATTGACAGCTACTGACAGCCGTTTGACAGTTTTTTTTATTACTAAATTCTTTTCGTTCCATCTTATACAAATTATTATTTTTTATTAAAAATAAAAACCGATCTGAAAAGTTTGCATATCGGTTTTTTATTGGAATGACATCGGTTAACGGAAAGTGGGCGACACCGAATTCATTCCCTAGTTTGCCGCTCTTTGAGGTGGAATATTTTCTTAAAATTTAAATGGGATTACTATTGAGCTACCGTCTTTCCAACAAAAAAGAATCATCAAAATCGGTTCACAAGTGCCGGAGTAATTGTATGACATACCTACAGACAAAAAATACTGTCGAATTGAGAACCTCCTCCTTTTTGAAGTCGGTTAAAAATAAACCAATAAAAAAAAACAAGTTTTTTTTATGAAATTATACTATTTCCACATACGTAAGGTACGGTCTGCCCCCGACTGGGGTAGGCGGGGACTACGGACCACTTATACTCCTGATACACCTCTTTCTCTTCGCTGAACTCAAACAAAAGTTTGAATTGACCAAATCAAAAAGTTAGAGAAATCAATAACAATGTGACCAAGAACAGAATTGGAATATAAAATTAGACTTCACGGCTTGGAACTTTGTCCATGAAACGATTGCTGCAGTGCTATTTTCTAAAGTTTTAAGCTTCAGAATCATTCAGATTTTACGGAAACAGGTGAATATAATTATTTAAAAAGTATCTAATCTAGACTTGGGGAATAGAGTTACATTTCTATCGCCGTGACTGTCGTTCCGGTTCCAAAAAAATCACGGTAACTTATCACCGTGATTTTGTCACGACTGTTACTTCCGTGACCTTGTCACGCGTATAACTTATATACGATCACGATATACGGTTTTAGCTAGCGGCTTCTTTCTAATGAATAGTTATAGCCGTTTTTTATAGAATGATTTAAGTTTTTACTCCCTTTATAATAAATTTCTATTCCATTCAAGAAGTTGCCTGCTTATCGGTATTTTACAGGATATATCACGGAGAGTGTGTGATGGAATTACACGATTTAATTCCGCCTTCCGCTTTCCATCATCGGGGCACTAGGCGTAGGCTTGGCTTCCATCCCTATGTTGTGGATATTTCAAAGATTCGCACGAAGCGTTACGCTTCCACATTCATATGGCGAACGGCTATGGAGTGGAATTCCCTGCCTACAGACTTGTTCCCTGAACGTTATAACTTGGACCTTTTCAAGGCGAGAGTGAATAAGCATTATCTAGGTGTGCATGCTCCATCGTCGAACCTCATCGTCACTTTCCATCAGGTGAGATGGAGGTCAAATGCACACTTATATTAGAATAAAAAAATTTAAAAAACTCTCTGAGTAGCCTTGCAACTATTATGGATAGGCGCGTCGTTTACCACCAGTCACATGACTTGTTTATCCCGTTACTGAATATCCAAAAAAAATCCTTTAAATATTTATTGTTCTACAATAGTATATCAGCTTACACACATCCATAGCTGAACATTCGCCTTTTCCTCAGCTAGTAACTCTCCCGGTGCTGTGCCGTCCGCGTCAAACCGCTCGCTGCCGGCCACCTTTTTCAGGTCGTCTGTCCATCTTACCGCAGGGCATACTACACTACAAACGGCAAACGCCTTAATGTGATCACCATTCTAGAGCATGTCCACTTCATCGGTCATCTGCCCGCTTGGAGACAGTCCGGCCCAATGCCACTTAAGCTTAAGGAATTTTGTGTTCAACATTTCTGTGTCCCGGTTTTGAAGGGTAAAAATGCTGGTGAAATTACAGGCACATGGGACTTGTTAAGTTACGTCTCAGGGTGACAGTTACAGTCACTTGACATTATAAAATAAATCGGTCCATCAGAGAAACCCCGAGCATAGCTCGCTTCATCGCACTTATCGCATTATTATCACATTGTTAATATTGTATTACTATTACATTTATTGCTCTTAACATACGAAATTCTTGTTACTTGAAAAACCTTGAAGGTACAAGAAGATCAATAAAGTTCCGTCACACACCGCTAGATGGCACTAAACTTTTTTGTGGGTTTCTAAATTGAGTTAAAAACTTTTTTTTTTCCCTATTTCCCTAGAGGAATCACGACATATTCCTACACACTAGTACTGCTTCCTAATTGGGAAGAGTATATTAACAGCCGCTACGTGACCTTTAGAACGAGTAGCTTCTGTTGCACCCATGGTTGTACGTCAGACACTTTTACACCAGGCATCAAGTTTTACACTATACATCTCACAGTGAACAAATTTCCATCTGTCACTTTTATATTTTTATATTTTAAGTAGTTATACTGTAATTGATGAATCAAGTATGACCACGATGTTCAATTGTGAGTGCCTTGTACAATTGTTTTCAAGAAAAATATTCGATAATCCGAATACAGAATGTTACTGCTTAACCTTAATCTAATACTAACCTTATATGGATAGCATTAAGGTGCACATTGAACTGCTACAGCGAATTGATGAGCGAGAAAATTATGTCAACTATTATTAGAACGAAATAGGTTAACAAAGCAATTGTCAACTTCCGTAAAACTGGAATGGCTTCAAAGCTTGAACTTTTACATGCTACGCTGGTTGCTACGCCAATGATGCTACGATTTGGCTACGGGCATTTGTTTGTGGCTACGAAAGTTTGTTTTAGGTTCAATTTGCTTTATTTTTTGGTTAGGCAATTTGGTTCATTTTGCCTGTTTTACTTACTTAATTTCGCTATTCGTTGTTGTTTTTTCTACTCGTGTACTGGCTTTTAGGAGTGCAATAAAAACTATACTGTATTCTACATTATACAGTTCATGCCTTCGGCGACCTCGGTGACCAAGCGGTTGGCAATGATAGCGCTAAATTTAGAGAACCTCGGTTTGATTTCCAATGTAAGCACCGAACTTTTCTAAATAGATTTTGGGTTCTTTGAGCTAGTACTCAATAAAATTCTGTCGACTATCGACAGAATATTGGTTACGCTTACGGAAAATGGCCGAATTTCTTTACATTGAAAAATCATCGCCCATATATTATATATATCTGGACTGTAGATGTTTCCGTTGGTATTTGCACACACTGCCGTCTTACGGAAATGTTTTATATATAATTGTATTTTTTTTGCAAAAATTTATCTTTTTTAACAATCTGTCAATAAAACTGTCGACAACAGCTACATGACTATTTAAAATTTGACGAAAGTGGCAAACCTGCAATTGTAATATTATTTCATCTTCAAAAAATCATATCCGCCATGCTGACATAATGCGGGTTGGTATACGTATTACTGGGTAAAATTGCTCTCTTAATTGCTTTTAAATAAACATCCTGTTTGAGAAATAATTAATCTTCAGGGGATATATTGACATGCAGCTTTAATATGATCGCTAATTCGAAAACAGCGCAGTTACTTAAAGTAAACGTCTTATAATTAAGTGAATGTTGCTTAAGTGCAACACCGCTCAACGAAGACACTTCTAACTTAAGTTCCGTAAAGTTTAAAGTAATAACTTGACACATTGCGGTAGCTTTACGTTATCTTAAACGGGATTTATGCAGTCTCGGTTTTCGAAGTTTTACTATCGTGCCTGTTTATTTGTTCAAAATACTTAACCAAACCTAAATAAAATGGATCAAATATGTGAAGGTACTATTTATAATAAGTACTTACTTACTCATTCCACTGGCTCAGCGATTCGAAATATATTGGTCTCCCAAACGAGATTACGTCACTTTCAAATCATGGGCTTGGAATTTTGGCAAGTTCGCTACCATCGCTCTATTGAAACTTGGGGAAACTAACTAAGCGCTTTTCACATTCCAATCCTCTCTTATTGTTTCTGTTTCATAGGCATATTCCCAGGGCCATCCATTTTGGCAGGAAAGGTTTTGACTGACTTCCCCAAATCTAACTGGTGTGTTCACACGCAGTATTTGGCATTATGTTTTTTGCGCGATAGAGCAGCTTACAACTTCATTCAGCAGAAAACCGTATTTAAATATAAGCGTCATGACACCGGATCCTGTTTTTTTTTTTGAACAGCGAGTTTCAGTTTGTTGTGCGAAACAGAACTGGAATAACTGACTGAATTGGTTGTTTGCAGAATCCTGTCAGAATTAAAACACGTCTAAACTGCAAGAAACAGGATGCCGCAGTGTCAATAAGCCGTAAACGGCAGTGCTAGTGCGCTCTATGCGTTTTTAGTTTCACAGGTAATATTAAGCTGTGTGACAAGTCCTTCTAATTCAGCTTGTTGTGGACTCTCTACCTGCCATCCTCTCGTTGGGCTGGTTCCAATATCTAACTGAGAATATATCTCACAGCTGCCAAGAGTTTCTTCTCTTTGTAAATTGTGAGTGTCCAAGCTTCACATAGATATATAAAAAAGGCCTTTATAATGGTCGAGTAAATACAGATTTTGCTTTGACAGCTAACAAACTTGATCCTCAAGACATTATGTAGAGCTGCGCTGCATCGTGGGTGTCCTGAATGAGTTTCTCTATATTCTATTTCCAAGAATTGATATCTGTTACAGTGCAGCTAAGTTTTTTTTTATAACATCAAGTGACGGGACGAACGAGTCGTACTCCTGATGACAAGCTGCACGCCTGTCCATAACAGTTGCAGTGCCACTTAAAGTTTTAAATCGCAAAGACCTGAGAGGCACTGCCACTGGGCCCGTCACCCTGAGATATAAGTTGACAAGTCTCATGTACCTGTAATTTCACCAGCACCCTCTCCCTTCAAAACCAAAACACAGTAATGCTGATATTACTGCTTAGCGGCACAAGTAGGTAAGGTGGCAGTACTTCTCTGAACGAACTCTTTCACAAGGAGCTCTACTGCTTGTGTGTTTTTACTGCTTGGTTCTGAATTGAAGGTTAGATAGAACCTGCGTAATCACAATCGAATACTTAAGATTAATATTCCGTTGACGGTAACTCATTTGCAAAATTAAAGGTAATTCTTTTAGGTAACCCGAGCTTCTAGCTTACAGCTGTCCTGCGAAATCATCATTGCTGTTCACTAGGATGGTCCTGGATTACACGACGAAGTTCATATTGCCTTAATGTAGATCATAAGTGTGAGACAAACGAGTGTCTAATAGTGAGTCATTCGATTGTGAACTGAAGAAAGGGCTTATAAATATTACCAAAAATTACTTATTGATGAAGATGCGTCAAACTTTCACGCTCTATTGATCTGTCTACTCAAAGCTTTATTATTCGACAAAAAGATGCAACCCAAAACATGTATATAAACTTTAGTTTTTTTACTTGTCTCATAGTGTAGCTTTTACACCCTTTCTTATTCGAATAATCGATATGTGTAATTGCATGAGTTTTTTTTATATGATATCAAGTGACGGGACGAACAAATTGTGTACCTGGTGGTAACATGCCTGTTCGTAGCAGTTGTAGTGCCACTCAGAGCTTTAAATCGCAAAAATTTGAGAGGCATTCACTACTTCTGCGACCCTGAAACATAAGTTGACAAATCCCACGTACTTGTAATTTCACCAATTCCCCAAAAATCGAAACACAGTAATGTTCACATTACCGCTTGGTGGCAGCAATAAGTAAGGCTCTACGTGCTACTTAAAGTGTAACGTGTGAATAATGTTTTTGTATACAAAATGGGCTACGTTTGTACGTAATTTCACTTCATGGCGGTTAAGGGTGTGGCCGAGAAAGGCACGCGTTCGCGTAGGATTTAAATCCAGAGGAAGAAAACATCTTTGTTCAAGTAATTTTCTCTTAACTATAGGCACAATAAATTTATCCACGAAGCAAAGAGCGAACTGAATACGCACTAACCTCATACTAAACACGCTTGTCACGTCTGAATAATATTTTTTTCAGTCGACGGAAATAGAGTTCTACTAGAAAAGTAACCGTTAAATGAAATTTTGTAGCAGTAGAGCTCCTTGTGAAAGAGTTCGCCCAGGGAAGTACTGTCTTCTTATCTATTTCTGCCGCAAAGCAGTAGTGTGAGGATTACTGCGTTCCGGTTTAGAAGGGTAGAGTGCTGGTAAAATTCAGCACATGGGACTTGTCAATTTATGTCTCAGAGTGGTAGGCGAAGTAGCCGAACCCCTAAGTTCTTTATGATTTAAAGTTCTGAGTGGCAGTGCACCTGTTATGGATAGGCGTGTCGCTTACCACCAGGCGCACTTGTTCATGCCGTCACTTAATATTATATTAAATATATATTTTACCTACACCTTAGACGTTTGTTCAGGCATAACCAATGGTTGATCTTATATAATTGGGAATAACGTTTTAATTAAAATTATCATTACGGAATATTCTGAATTGCTTTTTGTTATATGACATATTTCAATTAACTTTTTTAATTTTATCGCTTTAATATTTAATATTTAAGAGCCATGCTTGCTATTGGTACAGTTGATTCAGGGCAAACTAAAGTAAAAATTATGTACCTGTTATACTGACCTCGTTACAATAAAGTAATTTATAGAAATAACTGCTTCAAAATTTATCAAATTAAATTGCTACAAGGGCCAACTTTTAAATTACAATTGACGAATTGCTTGTGACGCTTTGCCTCTGTATATAAATTTATGCCTATGTAATATAAATTTATATTAATTTGTAATGACATTAACTGTAGAGGCCAACATCTGCAATCTCTGTATACGCAATCTGTATCTTGCAAGATCTGTATACGTACTGTGTTCTAGCAAATAAATGAATCATATTTTAAGGACTTGTAGAAACAAGCAGTCTTTTCAGGATAAAAGACTGGATGGATGCTATGCGACTGTTGAACATGCTATAGGAATGTCATGATGTCTTTTCAAATGATATATCCAGTAATACGTTCTTTATCCGAGTATGTTCCGGTCGATGACATCACATTACCCCTATCACGATTTACGGAGTTGAAAGACGCTGCCTAACTGGCAAACTTATGAAAAATGGATATCTTGTAACTTTAAGCTGTATACTCGTGGCTACTGAGTTTTATATTGCAATAGTGAATCCATAAAATCACCTTTGACTTTACATTTCGTACCACTTCAACGCTGTTTATATTTATTTATTTATACGGTATTTGTCACAAAAGCTTGTCTTATGAATTAATTATGACTATGCTTTTCAATTGCAAAGAACTGTTAATTGTAGACCATATAGTTTGCTGCATGCATTCTGTATTATACTTATTTTATATGAAGTATCTGTATAAGAGGTGTTGTACCTACAATTTTGTTGTTAACATAGAGGTACACCAGTAACGTAACCATGTATTACGACACTATTGCGCAAAACAGCAAAAAAGCAGCCATTTTGAAGGTATGAACTGCATTAGAAAAATAAATTCAGTTGGAATTTTAGAACACTAACTAAATTAGTACAGTAGGAAGTATTTCGGCGAAAAGAGCCCTGTCAACACAATAATCTATGTAGTTTAGGTAGGTGGCCACTAGATGGCGTTGAACCATTTTATTGCCATTATGTTGTGAACAACAATTACCTTAACTGTTGTATGATTTCAAAATATGAACTTGACCAAAGAACGAACTCTCGCTACATTATAGGTCAACCGGATCGTAACACGTCCACATTCCACACGTAATGACTGTCCCCTGTGCTTTATACTCGGCAGCTGAAGGTCTAGCTGAAGTGTACAGTAGCGTCCTGAGCCGAAGTCCGCGCTCACCTTTTTTTTAACGTTAGAAAATCGTCATGCATACCATCCGCCCGTGGAAGGCGAAGGGTTATGTCGGACTCCTACTGACTAAAACCTGACGGTGTTCCATCTCCTCACCATGTCCCGAAGTCACGGGGACGTTTACGCATTCTTCGCTTCCGTGAATCCGACGGTGATTGGTCCGACTAGGCGCCGAACTCCATCTCGCTTTTCGGGGAGAGTTCTTGTCTCCCCGTTAGCAATCTTGAGAGGCAGACATGGAACACGTACGTCACCGTCTCGCGTACATCAGTAACGAGAGACAGACTCCCCTAAGTCTGCCGCTCATGGACTCATGTCACGGGGGCTTTCGCCACCACGCTGGAGAGCCATAGCCCTTCTTCTGCGACTCACTCTTCCACGGCGAATCGGGCCAGGGGCTATATCTTTCCATTCTCTGCTCACCTAGGTCAAGACCGTTCAGCTCGTTTTTTTGTTCGGAGGCGTAGTCAAGGCCACCAGCAAAAAATATAAATATAAAAATAAATAGCAAGGTGTAATTTCACAAAAAAATAATTGAATATCATGGGATAAAACATCGTTATATTCAATAAACCTAATATAACAATAAATAAAGCGACATGTCTAATCAGCCGCTGGTAGCTGTTAAGGTACCTTGAGGTGGTAGGCTGAGTGAAGAAAAACTTTCATAGATTTTTCACAGATAGAGTTACGGCAAAAAAGTCGATAAAAACCAAAATACAAAGATCTGCAACAAGCACATAGAAAAAATTCGTTATGTGTGCTGGTTCATTCTGTAGCTCTGCGACGGAGCGTCAGGCACGGCACGCTGAAGGCGCTATTCGAATCCAGCCATATCAGTGGAATTTTTTTTAGTGATCTTTGTACTAATGATCATAAAAAAATATATAAACTTGAAATAAGAACATTTAATTAGTTACATTTAGGTATTTTGACATGCTTTACACAACCCTTAGGGCGCGTCACATTATGTCGTAACGTTTTATGTATCGTTGGACGAGAGTCGCGTCCAGCCTGTTCCATAACAGGACTGTCTGTCGTGACTGCGTCGTGGACTTCTTTTATAACATCAGGTGACGGGACAAACAAGTCGTGTACCTGATGGTAAGCTACACGCCTGTCCATAACAGTTACAGTGCCACTCAGAGATTTAAATTGAAAAAGATCTGAGGGGCACTGCCACTGCGCCCTTCACCTTGAGACATAAATTGACAAGTCCCATGTGCCTGTAATGTCATCAGCACCCTTAACCTTCAAAACCGGAACACAGTAATGCTGGCATTACTGCTTGGCGGCAGAAATAGGTAAGGTGGCAGTACTTCCCTGGACGAACTCTTTCACAAGGAGCTCTACTGCTACTAGAACAGTTTATTATATCGTTGAATGACTGTCGTATCTAGCTGTTCCCACTAGATCGTAACGACAATTTATCGGTTCACGACAGCCGCCATGTCGTTTGCACTACAGAATTGTTTGGAGCTGCGACTATCTGTCGTCACATTTTTATCGCTACTTTTTATTTATGATCACACGACTGTCATTCTAGCTCTTCGCATTTTCTCGACAGTCTGTCGTCATAACGTCAAAGAAGTCGTGAACGACAGTTAATCGTGTTGTTCTATGTGTTCACAACTTCATTTAAATATACAGACACTTTAAACTGCATGACTGTCTGCGGCACGACATAATGGGAACGTGTCCTTATACAATAAATGAAGTTCTTTTGCGTACGCCACAACCGCACAAATGACAGTACAATATTTGTAATCCTTATATATATTTCGTTTGTCGCTTTTTTGAAGTCATGTGTTATTTTATTTTATTGTATTTTTTATTTTGTTTGTTTTTGTTTTGCTTGACCGTCTTAACAAATATTTTTTTTTGTCTATGTGTTGTGGCGTTGCAATTAATGTCTATTCTATTCTATTCTATTCTAAATTCTTACTTCTAACACTGATAATTTTGTATAAAAAACCGCATAGCGGCTTTAGCTTCTAAAACTGTCAATATAAATATGTGACGCGTCGTTAGCCATTATAGACACTGTAAGCTCGTGGTAGAGGAGAATAGCAGTGTTTTATGATCTTGGGCATGGCAAACTAAGATTAATATGCTACATGATGAGCGTTTCTTCGTTGGAACTTTTTGCGTTAATACGAAATCGAAAGAAATAATGTTAGGTTTTGGAACGTAAGCAACGTTTTTATCTTACATATTTATTTATCTAAAAGGAAGACCAACAACAATAATAACAAGTATGAGAGCCAGGTACAGATCCTCGCAAATAGAAATGTAGTTAGGAACCTGGGTACAGAATTTAACTAATTTATTACACAAAAAGACTACCGCAGTTCTAAGCCTCACTATGGCTCAAAAAAGTGTCCACTCAGTGTTCTCCTAGTCGAAACTACACTCGTATAAAAATTTTTAGATTTTAAGTATTACACAGAATGTTAAAATTATTACTTATACCCCACACAAACTCCTTTTGCCTATAATTAGTATGAACCGGGGGTAGAACTAAAAGTGAATCGTTTTTTCTTAAGAGATAATTCTCAGTTCGGAATTGAGCCTGATGCTATTTTTAACCGACTTCAAAAAAAGGAGGTTCTCAATTTGACTGTATTGTTTGTGTATGATACG
>NW_020654326.1:0-21112 GCF_003589595.1 Hyposmocoma kahamanoa
GGCATTTTTGAGTTTTAAAATTGAAAGTAAAATTTTAAGTTCAATGCAACTGCAAAGTTTCAATCGATAGTCATTGGAATCATTTCCCAACGGGAATCCTGAGTATATTGTATGTATAAATATAAAAAAAAATGTGAAATTCATACGGTGAACGGCTGTTTAGTCGAATTCCTTGTCTTTAGACACCTTGTCTTTATTCTCTGAACGCTATAACTTGGATTAAAAACAAGAAACTTTACAAAGTGAGAGTGAATAAGCATTATTTAGGTGTACGTGCCATCGTCAACCTCATTTGTCCTCAGTGAGATGGATTTCAAATTCTAAAAATAATACTGCTTCCGTGAACTACAGACAAAAATATTCAATTAATGCTGTACTATGGGTAAGCAAAACTTCAAAGATACTTTAATAGTAAATGTTTTGTATTGAGAAATCCGAAAATTCGAGGTATGGGTAGAATGAAGCAATGAATACTAATCATAGAATAATAATTTACAAGACCGTTCCGAGTAAAGAAAAATGTTGTACACTTAATAATATGTTCAATGATATAAGAAATTGCCGAATTTTGAAGGAGTAAAAACAAATAATACATCATCGAGTTCTTGGGCCATCGCGATTGTTACACATTGGAAATTAAACTATTTTCCCGGATTTAAATCGCATTTATTTGTTTTTTTGAAACAAGCCAAAGTTTCGAGACCTTTACAGGTCCCATAGTCACTGTTGACTAAGGTAGCAAAATCGTCAACCAGTTATGTCTAATATTAATGCAAATCACCTTCAAATCAAATTTTTCACTATAGTTACAAAAGTGATTAATTAAATAACTTACTTTTAAATTTTCCAAAGAACATTCCAATTTATGCTACATATAGGATAACTTCCACTTGTCCGATTAATTTGAAATCTGGTATGAAATCGAGTTCTTTGGTTTTCGCGATTGTTACACATTGGAAATGAAACTATTTTTTCGGATTTAAACCGCGTTTATTTGTTTTTTCAAACAAACCAACGTTTCGAGCCCTTTTCAGGTCCCCACGTTCACGGTTGACTGAGGTGATACAGTCATCACCAGTTATGTCTAATAAAATGCAAATCACCCTATTTTTCACTATAGTTACAAAAGTTATTAATAAAATACCTTATTTTTAAATTTTCCCAAGAACATTCAAATTTCCACTTGTCCAATTGGTTTGAAATCTGGTATAATAATGGAAATCCATATTAAACATTACAATTGTACGGTATGGTTTGATCTAATGGTCTCTGCAGACTATCCTACTCCTCAAATACTCACACGTAGCATTTCGCTTCCACATTTATATAGCGAACTGCTATGGACTGGTATTCCCTGCCTGCAGACTTCCCTGAACGGTATAATTTGGATCTTTTCAAGGGGATAGTGAATAGGTATTATTTAGGTGTGCATGTTCCGTCGTCTACTTCATCGTCACTTTCCATCAGGTGAGAAGGAAGTCAAATGCGCCCTTATTTTTTAATAAAAGAAATAAAAAACGCTGTATGGACGCATTAAATTGATATTGAAAAATTGTTAGCTGACAGATGGTGACTTCATTAACTTTTTGGAGAACACTATTATGTATTAAGGGTTTTCTTTTATTTTAATTTAAGTATCGTTAATTTTTATAATGACATATCTTTATGCCCTAAATTTTAAGTTTCCAAACGATATAAAAGTCGCTAAGTCCAATTTTAAACCGACTTAATAAAAAGGAGGAGGTTCTTCATTCGATTGTATTTTTTTTGTGTGTATGTTATGCGATTACTGCGGCATTTATGAACCGATTTTGATTATTCTTTTTTGTTAGAAAGAGTACACCTCATTTCATTGGTCCCATTTTCTTCAATTTGAAGGAAATATTCCATCTGTAAAGGTGGCAAACTAGGGGATGAATCCGGTTCCGCGCACTTTCCGGTAACCGATTTCAATAAAACTTGGCTAATAAATGTAATTCCACGAACTTTCGAGGTCGGTTTTATTTATAAAGCAGTTTAATTATCAAAAAGGATGTTTTTCTCTTTTTGTTTCATTGGAAAGAACATCTATGACTGAAAAAATTTCGTAAGGGCGTAGTGTCTCTCATTATAAAACTGCATTTCGAAAAAAAGTCTATGGGTGCAAACAATAACATAATAACTATGCAGGTAAAACAAAAAATCTTTATTATCTCCGTTAGTTGATTTGGCCTTAGAGGATGGAAGATTTGGCTTTTATGTGAGTACTAGTAGTTTAAAGTTAAAAGTTAATTTATTAAGAAGGTTGTTCAAAAATCTAAATCAATTTATGCCTATTAATATTATAGAAGAACGATGTTTCCTGACACAGATCCTATCAAGCCTAAATGGAAACATCAGCCCCTGAACTATGCCATGTAAAATGAACAAACAAAACATTTTATTTAAAACATTTTCGTATTATTTATTACCTTTGAACCGATGATATCCTCTCGGTTAGTTATGTCTGCTGTAAGTAAGGAGACACGTGTGACAGCATTCTCGGCTTAGAAATTAATTCGTTACGTAGTCAACATTGAAAGCATTTATAAATTGCCCCCTTGGCCGAATGGCTACGATGCTGGCCTCCTGGGCCTAGGAGTCCATTCAGAACCTTATGATAACTCAATTGTCGATTGATTTCTTTTCATTTTTATTCACAACACCCGAATCGAACGTCAAACTGTTGTATTCGAAACCGTTCCGAAATGACGTCACACCCATACGATTACTAGAACTTCTCGACCGGCAAAGGTTACAAACGTTGGTCAGAACACAGTTATCGAATGAAAGTTACCAAACGTCTTATTGTTTACAAAGCAAGAATGTGATATGGAAATCTCTTATTATTGTAAATAAAGTCTGGATTTTGTTCAATTTTATTCATTTATTTTAATGCAACACTAATACCTTCCTATATTTTAGGCCTTTAAAGTCTTAAAAATGTATTAAAAGAATTTTAATTTTTTTCTGTAGTCTATTTCACCGACTTACTCCGTAAACGCTGTTGGATAGTTCGGAATGTTCTGTATAGCTCGAAAAGCGCCCTTCGATTCGAGAACGATATCCAACCAAACGATTCGCGTAAAATATCGAAGAGTTCTGAATCGGGGTCCTGGAGTAATATTTGCTACGTACGGCCTACATTTGATAATCTCGTGAGTTTGGGTGTAATTTGTGTTTGTATATGTAGGTGTCCACGGCACCCGCGACACAGCGTTTCCCTAGTGCGGAGCTATGAGTGTGTGCGTTATTGTGTGTGTTGCTATATTATTATTATATGTTAATAATTACATAATACTTTGTAGATATCTGCTGCGTTGACCTATTACCTAGTTTTCTGGTTGCGACACATAATATAATGTTATTTTTTCTCTATATTGAAAGCGATGGTTCTCAATTCGACTGTATTTTTTTGTATATATGTTACGCGGTAACTGATAACATAGTGGACCGAGTTTGGTGATTCACATTTGAAGAAATTATTTCACCTCTAGGGATGGCAAACTAGGGGATGAATAACTTTTGAGGTCGGTTTTTTTAGTACTCTGTACTCTTTTTATACACTATATCGTACAGATCGCAAATACTGTGGAGGCCTCAGCACCCCTGCCGCCTACATTCAAATATAGAAAAAAAAAAACAGATAATCCAACTTTGTGGAAATTCGTTTAGATTTTAAGATTGTAAAAAGTTCTGAGCTTCTCAAGTTTTCTTTGCTTATTATAAATTCAAGTTATATAGGTAAAGCCAATAAACATAATTGTAACTGACAGCCAACAGAGATTGTAATTAACAGCAGCTTTAAAGAACTTTAATTCACCACAATCATGTTCTACGACATGACGAGTTGGTTTATTCTCGATGGCAATTACAGTTTCGTTTAAAACGTTCAACTAAGTTTTAATATTTTAAATTTTTATCGAACTGATATTCAAATATTTTTTTGTGAAATTACTCCACTAGTTTGTTATATTTATTAATACAAAGATAGAACACTTAGAAAAAATTCCATCGATCCGGACATCTCTAGCCGGGGCTGATAGCTGTAAAGGTATCTAAGTGGGTGACGTAATACTTTCATAGATTTCTCATAGATGGCGCTACGGCTAAGAAGTCGTTGAAAACCAAACACAAAGGTCCGACAAACAAGTACATAGAGAAATTCGTAAGGTCCGCTGGTTCGTTTCGTAGCTTAGTTGGCATATCGTCTGACACGGTTTGATATAAGACGTAGGTTCTAATCCTGCCGGATCGAATGAATTTTTTCTAAGTGTATCCTTTGTATTAATAATTATAAATTTTGACATCATAAAAACTCATTTATTTTTACATAACTATAACATTGACAGATATGGTCATTGTACTACTTCCATGACGACAATAATCTCAGTACAGAGTACTAAAAAAACCTACCTCAAAAGTTTGTGGAATTACATCTATTTGCCAATTTTTATTGAAATTGGTTACCGGAAAGTGCGCGAAACCGGATTCATCCCCTAATTTGCCATCCTTGGAGGTGGAATATTTTCTCCAAATTTAAATGGAACCAATACTAAGGAACCCTCAATCCAACAAAACAGAATCATCAAAAACCTCCATTTTTAAGTCGATCAAAAATGCTATATTTCTCCACTACATCAACCTACATACAACGCATTACTTAAAATGGATTTTTAAAACCGGTCAAAAGCGTGTTGATAGCAATAGACCCTTAATTGGCGAAACAATATCCCGTTCAAACTTCATATCGCATTAAAGTAATTTAGAAAACCATAAAAGCATTTATGGTTAAACTAAACTAAACTAGTTATTATGAAGCTGTGGTAGCCAAATGTCTACACTCAAGCAGATGCCGTGGGTTCGAATCTGAATTTCTCGAAATTTTTGTACTAAATTTAATTTGAAATTTACGATGAGCTTTTCGGCGAAGTTCTTGGAGAACATTCGAACGTTCACTACCCTAGGAAAACGTGTGAAGTTCCTAACCCGCATTGAGTCAACGTGACAGATTATGGCCTACCTCCGTCCGAGAGGAGACCCATGCCCAACAGTGAGACGTATGTCCCATTTGGGTTAATGTTGAAACTAGTTATGTTATAACAATAGAAATTTCATTATTGACTTCCATATCTGCAAATATCAATGTTCGACGTCTTCAACAAAACTTGTTACAGGTCAAAGGTAGCTCTACAACGCGAACCAAGTTTCTGGAACAAGTTTCAATTACTACGTTCCGTCTATTCCACAGCTTGAAATGGAGTCACGATTCCTGTAACTACTTCTAGTACTGAGATCGGACTAACTTAAAATTACAGTTTCGTGCTTACAACAACGCTAATAAAACTTGTTTTAGGTGTTAACGTAAAAATTCACTTTTAGATTGCAAGTTATGTAAATTTTATTAATGTTAAAAAGTCGTTGAAAAACCAAATACAAAGATACAACGTAAGCACATAGAAAAATTCGTGAGGTCCGCTGGTTGGTTCCGTGGCTTAGTTGGTATAGCGTCTGGCACGGTAAGCTAGAAGACGTCGGTTCGAATCTAGCCGGATCGAAGGAATTTTTTCTGAGTGTTCGATCTTTGTATTAATAATCACATCACAAAAAATAATTGAATATCAATTCAGTAAAAATTTAAAATAATGTCAACTTATTAACTTTTATACAATTTGAAATTTGTCAATATCACTCCAATCCAAGTAATATTTTTTTTATGATACAAGCATTGACTTACAATTATATGGACGTCGGATCCGCGCTAAAAAGTGTCCGAACTTATAGGGCGTTAAAATCGTATACAGAGCGTCATTTAGGCTCTAGTCTTCATTTGTTCGACTGACAGCGAAGCAAGCAAAATTAGACAGTACTGCGATGACATTACAATTTAAATTCAATGTTTTAGCTTTTTCGTATTCCGTGACACGTCACTACGTTTAAATAGGTTGACTTGGGACATTTTTTTCGTGGTTTTTGTATTAGACCCGTCGTCCATTTATTTGTAGGTCAATGGATACAAGTGACAGGACGAATTAGTCGTGCACCTAGTGTTAAGCAACAACCGACAAGGATTTGAAGGGTAATGGCACTGGTGAAATTACAGGCACATGGGACTTGTCAACTTATGTTTCAAGATGACGGGCTCAGTGGTACCCCTCAGATCTTTAAATCGCAGCTCTAAATGGCACTGCAACTGTTATGGACAGGAGTATAGCTTACCATCAGGCGCATGACTTGTTCGTCCCATCACTTTATATCATAAAAAAACACACGCCTATTTAAAATCGCAAACATCTGAGGGACTCTGCCACTGCGTTTGACACCCTGACATATAAGTTGACAAGTCCCAAGTCAGTCCCATGTGCCTGTAATTTCACCAGCACCCTTACCCTTCAAAACTGAAACACAGTAGTGCTCACATTACTGCTTGGCGGCAGGAATAGATAACAGTACTTCCCTGGACGAACTCTTTCACAAGGACCCCAACTGCTATGCGTATATTTCTTGTGAAAATAATCCACTAGTTAGTTATTATTATTATCAATGCAAAGATTGAACAATATAAAGAAAAACTCCATCGATTTGACAGAACTCGGTCCGTTGCCGAAGCCACCGCTCTTAGCTTTTAGCTCAGCGGTTAAGAGCCAGTAGTTCGAAACCAATCAGATCGAATTCCTTCCTTTGTCTTGTTCGATATTTGTGTCAACAATAATCAGTGTAAGTAGTTTGAAATGATTTAATAATAACATTTACTATTAGACACATAACCTTACGAGTCAATAAAATTTTCCCTTACTAATACGGTTCAATTTGCTTGGGTTGGGTGGCAGGGACACTGGCTTTATTTCAAAATTTATTTGTTTACTTACGAAACTGAAGCCATTTGAAAAATGTATACCGTATACTATTACGTGTTGTATTTAGTTCAGATGATATAAAAAAACCACTGATATATATAAAGTAGGTACCTATAGCGGTTTCCCTGTAAAATTTCGAGGTAAGTTTGTAATTTTATTTATATGAACAGTTTTAGGAATCGTATTTTCACACCGTATAGTAATCAATAATCACTAATCAGTGTATATATTATATCCTCAAGTTTACTACATATTTTTTCCGAAGTGATTTATTGTTATAGTGATAGTAAATATGTGGTGATATTTGTGTACCGATTTTGACGATTATTTCTTTTTTGTTGGAAAGAATTCTTTCCAAATTTAAATGGGTACACCCTCAGATGTGGTCCCATTTAAATTTGAAGAAAATATTTAACCTCTAAGAGTGGCAAACTAGGGGATGAATGACTTTTGAGGTCGGTTTTTTCAATACTCTGTACTGATTTTACTATATTTTTTTTCCAAAATGATTGATTCAACACTGTCATTGTTGTGCGGAATCTACCAAAGCCATTTCAGGTTGTATCGACACTTAAGGACGTTTTTTAAAAAAAATTATACTAAATATTCGTACCCGGTCAGTAATACGATAAGAAAGCTTTACATAAAAATAATATGAACTACATGTAACAGGTAACATATGTATATCATTATAACATATGCATAATATATATGAAATTTTATAAGTCATAAAAAAACTCGATCGACGCTTAAAAAAATTATCGACTAATTTCACTGGTACAATCTTTAAATGTCTCTTCTGAAAATTTATTAATTTGAAGATGTGACTTTATTACACCAAGAGTGCGAGTTTTAATAATGCTTTAAAAATAAATCGCATTTTGATATTAAGAACTTATCTTGACACAACATAGTGGGCCACTCTCTTTATAGTGGAAATCCGACGACAATGGAACGTAAGTCCATATTACGTTGATATAATAAACAATCTTTACTGTAATAGCGTTCGGAATATAAAAACTATTATAGCCCATTACTTTGTATCGAATGATTGTTATTATATTCTCGTAAGTTCAGAAGTACTGCAGAGGTGGCATTTTTAACGTTCACATATGAACCTTCTAATTGGCATGTAATGGTCTACTTAGAATCTTGTAAAATAGCGATAAGTTCTCTAATAAACAAATAAACGAATTAAAAGAATATATTTTAATTATAATATTTCATTAAAAAAAAGGAGCTTAAGGGCTAATTAAATCTATGGGATAGCATCAGCAAGGGTGTTGGTGAAATTACAGTGGCAGTGTCTCACAAACCTTTGAGTTTTAAAGCTCTAGCAATGCAACTGCTATGTTCGATTTTTTTGTCCCATCACCATTTTACGATTTTGTGATACCGACTACTTAAATGAGTGACTGGTGACTACGCCAAGGGGTCTCCGTCCTCCGGCCGACTTCTGTCCGAAACAATTACTGTCAAATAAGTAACACAAAGTATAAAGCTTCATTTGCATCATGCGTCTTTTAATTCGGACGGGAGTAGACCCCCAGGTTTGAAAGACTCCACGGATCAACAGGCTCCATCCTTCGAACAAGAAAACTGTTTTTACTGCTGTACATAGGGTGCAACATTAGTTTCCGGAACTTTCCACTTACATAAACAATATTTAAAAAGTAATTACATCACTTGAAAATGGAACTCTTTGGCTGTAGAATACAGTTTTTTTTCATCTGACTGTCACTTGTTTTTACATTGTGGAGTCATTTTAGAAATTGGTTGTCTACATCACTATGGAAAGACCATGGATTTAACTCGTGAAAATTTTCGTAGTATGGTTTTCTACGACTTTAAGTTCTAATTTAACACCTCAGCGGAGCTTTACACGTCTTCAAACTGCTTTTGGCGTTGAAGCACCATGCAAGACAACTATTTATAGCTAGTTTGCAGAATTCAAACGCGGTCGTTTGAATCTCAGTGACGAATATCGTAATGGTCGCCCGTCCACTGCTGTGAACAATAAAAACATCGATGGTGTGCGCTGTATGACCAAACCAGACAGGCATGTGACATACCATGAGATTCGGGCATCTTTAGGCATAGGCATGAGTTAAATACAATCAATACTACACAAACATTTGGGTGTAAAAAAGCTGTACTATCGGTGGATCCCACACAATTTGACTGAGGGTCAAAAAACGGATCGCGTCGGAACGAAGGGGCGTCAAATTTGGTATGGGACATAGTAACAGGTGACGAAACATGGATTTATACTTACGATCCCAAAACAAAGCAGCAATCGAGCGTATGGGTCTTTCGAGATGAGCGCCAAAGTGGCGTGCGTGCGAAGTGCCTCTAAACGGATGATTGCATCTTTTTTTAATAAAACCGGACACATGGATACTGTTGCTTTGGAGAATCGATGTAACATGAATAGTGATTGGTATACAACCATTTGTTGGCCGGAAGTTATTGACAAACTCCGAAAAAATAACAGTAAACGCCGTATCATCTTGCACCACGATAATGCCAGTTCATACACGACCAGGCAGACAAATTAATTTTTGAAGGTGAACAACGTTGACCTTATGAGCCATCCCGCGTACAGTCTCGACCTGGCACCTTGTGACTTTTATTCATTACAAAAATTAGTTACGCGGTCAACGATTTTCATCACCTGAAGAGATTTTGAAGAGATTATCACGAAGGTTGTCACATGCCACTGCATAAACGTTTTCAAAATTTCAAAACAACAAAGGATCGTTCGTACGGAAAAGTGCATTAACGCTAAAAGCGAATATTTTGAGAAACAATAAATTCATTTCTGACAATTTATAATATTTTTTTGTTATTCATTCCGGAAATTTATAGTACGCCCCACGTAATTAGCAGAATAATGAGTAGTTAATACAGTTTCTTTGATGAAAAATCTCAGTCCACATTCGCAATTTATACAATTCACAATTGTACAAAATCTATCTTACTTCTTCCGATGTTGTTTCAGTATGAATGTTTTAATACAGCTAAATTATGTTCCTAATTAACTACTTTCTGTGTAATTGTATTGCAACTCCTTTAATTGCCGGGTCCTTAGGCCCCGATTTCGCTGCAAAAAGGCTTCAATAAACGAGTGCGGTTAAAACCGTTTAAACGTTTTTTTTTTCTTGCGCAAAGCCATTGTTTCTGGCTTGGCGCAAGATTTAATTAGCGTTATAAATATTTTATTATATAAGTTCCATCAAGCTTAAAATAACATAAAAATTGTTTAACTCGTACAGAACAACTGAAATAAATTAATCACTAGATTACGAAAACGAATTAAAGATTGCCATAAGTCTGCGTATGAGATGTAATTAATCAAACACACTTGTCTCATCTATCTCCAGCACATCAGCAAGAGAGCTGGCTGGTAGAAAGCATAAAGAGTAATAAGTACCAGGACCTCGGCTCCGATTACTACCGACTACGTTACCAATTTTCACTCTTTGGAGTCGAAACCCGGTGCCATTAAAAAAAATAGACTGGGAAACCAAAGGGTCGGCCGCTTCCTTGCCCAACGCATTAGCATAGCTATACAAAGGGGAAACTCTGCCAGCATATTCCCCTGAGAAGAATGACCAAAAAATTGTAGGGGTTGCGCTTTGCATAAAAAATATAATATAATCTCAAATATATATTTGAATACATTTATCATTACAATATTTCATTTAACGTCTTAGATCGAAGCTACCTGGAAGAGCTAAACGGGTCACTACCACAGATTCTTGTTATCCAAGTACGCAGAAGCTGTATAATAACCGTTAGTATAAAGTTTTTGTTTAACTATGGCTTTAAACTTCGTAAATCGGAATCTTATTATTTAAGCGCATACCCCTTAAATTAATTTGACTTGACTTTGACTTTTGACTACGAATACCGGCTCTCACACTAAGGCTTGATTCATATCGCCGAGACGCAACGCGACGCGGCGCTACGTTAAAACGAGCAATGCAAGTTTGACTTTATCCTCTACAAAATAAGGCAACATTTCATTAAACAAACTGCTGCAGAGAGCTGCGGTAGGTGCACTTTGTAAAATGCAATATACTATAGAACATATTCTCCACTAAATAAAGTATACATTTCTTCAAACAACAAAAAACAAAAGAGTAAAGCCGCGCTGCGTCGCCTACGGTAGGTAACGGTTAGCGACCGTAGGTGACTTCCTGTGGCGCCGCTGAATTCTCTGTACGAGAGTAACGGAATTCATCCCGGGTCTCTATCCAGAACACCACGACCAGAACCAATTTAGGAAACATCATTTTTTATTTCCGTTCTATCGGAAAACTTTCTCATCTAGCGCCCACAGAAAAAAACCATTAGTAGCAGAAGAGCTCTTAGTGAAAGAGTTCGTCGAGGGTAGTATTGCTACGTTACCTATTTCTAAAAATGGAAGTAAATTAATTTGCTGCTCCGCGAACCCCGTGAAGCTTAAATCGACGCTCTTCCAAGTGTCGTGTCTGAGGATGCCTCCTGGAAAGTCGAAATGCGTGTCGGGTATATTTTTGGTGGTGGTTTGTGTCTGTAGTTGCGCTTGTGTTACTTATTTTATTAATTTTATGCGGAGGAAAGGTGGGATGGAATTAACTGCATGAAAAAATATTCAACACCAGCGCAGCTGTTTTGCACGATTTAACCTTCGCTGAGTAGCAAACCCAGTGAAGTGCTTCCATTTTCATTAACATGGATTTCCGTAATCCTGAATCTATTAAATACCTATTTCTACCGCCAAGCTGTAATGTGAGCATTACTGCGTTCTGGTTTTGAAGGGTAAGTGTTGAAATTACAGGCAGATGGAACTTGTCAACTTATGTCTTAGGGTGGGGCGCAGTGACAGAGTCCCTCAGCTACTGGGGATTAAAGTTTTGAGCAGCACTGCAACTGTTATGGACAGGCGGGTCGCTAACCACGAGGTGCAGGGCTTGTATATTCCGTCTCAGTTGCAGGGCCACTCAGAGCTTTAAATCGCACCCTGAGACATAAGTTGACAAGTCCCATGAGCCTGTAATTTTACTAGAACCCTTACTTTAAAACCGGAACACAGTAATGGCTGACATTACTGCTTGGCGACAGAAAGGTGGGGTAAGTAAGGTGGCAGTACTTCCCGGGACGAACATTTTCACAAAGTACTCTACTCTACTCGACGACTATCAAATATTAAAGTAGTGTACGAGAGGTAAAAGTCAAAACAACCATTATCATTTCATTCACTATAATATAGACCTTTTTCTTTTGTCAGATCTTTGTGACTGCAATTGCAACTACAACGGTTTTGGACAGCCGTGTCGCTTACCACCAAACATACAATTTGTTTGTCCCGCCTCTTGGTATCATGAAAAATATACCGTTGGGCCACCGAAATCCTCAATTATTACTTCACATCTGCAACAGCTTTTAAATCTGTATAAAGCACAAGTTGTCACCTTTGGGACGGCTCTGCCCATTACCAGTTAGCTGCCTTGGACTCGGTGGAGCAAAAAGCAAAGAGACTTATTAACAATAACTCTCTTGTTGAGTCGAAGCTACAAAATCTAGACCATCGCAGAAAAGTAGCCTGCTTGTCGGTTTTCTATCGGATACATTTCGGGGTGTGTGTGCAGGAACTTTTCAATTTAGTTCCACCCTCACCGTTCCTCCTTCGGTCGACTAGAAGGTTCGGAGCAGTCTATTCTTATGTCGTTGATATTCCACGCACTAAGCGCTTTGCTTCCTCCTTTCTGATGCGTACGGCAAAGGAATGGAATGCTCTACTATCCGTATTTCCCGAAAAGTACAATTTGGGGCTATTCAAGGCTAGAGTGAATAGGCATTTTTCAGGAAAACGCGTCCCATCGTCGGTCACATCGTCGCTTAACATCAGGTGAGATTGTGGCCAAGCGTGTGTTAATTACATATTTTTAAAAAAATATACGTTCTGACTAATTGCTTTACAAGACTTGCTACAATACAGTTACACTGTGTACAAAATACATAATCCACATTTATAGCCCATAAATACATCAACGTCATTGTGTTATTAATTTGGCGCGTAGTCATGCGTAGTACAGGAAATTTCAAATTGTATTTAACGACTTTTAGCTGTGTTAGCCTGTTAGCCTCATAGTAACCCTGACGTCTCACAAAACCGTATTAAAATCGTTGTAAATCATCTTAGTGTAACGGTATTATTAAACAATTATAATTACTTACTGGATTGCAAACACATAATTATATAAATATGTCAAATGTATTTATATACATAACGTTATAAGGCAAAGGGACATGGAGGGAAAGTATTTTAAAAACTGTAGATACGATATTTTGCTTCAAGAAGAATGATTTCAAAAAGTTGCTTGCCTGATACTGGTACTATAATTACTCAAACGGAGTTAATCCTTATTAGTGACCCTTTCGATAGGTGTCATAGAAACACGGGTCTTATTTCTAGTAGGTTAGATTCTCAGATGTGGTAGGTATTGAAAAGTCTCCAAATGCAGTGCTACTTACTTAAATAAAATATCCTATCTACAGTATTTAACGTCCTTTTTCTTCGTGGCCCACAGCCGTGAGACGGCCCTGAGTATAAAGATCCATTACAATTAAATTTTGTGAACATGAACATTTTAGTATTTTACACAAATTTTACTACAAATCATTTTCAATCTAAGCGTCGCCTGGCACTTTTCAACGTATGTATCTTCCAGCATTTTACAGTATTTACTTTTTTAATGTCAATATAAATATTATTAGGAATGAAACTATTTTTCCGGATTTAAATCGCGTATATTTGTTTTTCCAAACAAACCGACGTTTCAGGCCCTTTACAGGTCCCATGGTCACGGTTGACTGACATGGTTTTCTTTGTAAAATTAAAAATAAGGTATTTAATTAATAACTATTGTAACTATAGTGAAAAAATAGGGTGGTTTGCATCAATATTAGACATAACTGGTTGAAGACTGTACCACCTCAGTCAACCGTGACCATGGGACCTGTAAAGGGCCCGAAACGTCGGTTTGTTTGAAAAAACAAATATACGCGATTTAAATCCGGAAAAATAGTTTCATTCTTATTTATTATTATTATTATTAATTTTTATTTATTAAATATAACAGAAGTGCTTAGTTACCGTGTCACGTGTGCCAACAGTACGCGAAGTTCCACATATTTAAGCTCAGTCCGCCATTTTCGCTTTAAATGTTGTGGTCGTGTCAACTATCTTGCGCAAAACCTCGAAAATCGTAGAAAAATGCCTTACATTGCTATATTATAGTCGCACTTGTAATGTTATCTTATATTATTATAATATGATGATATTTCATAACATCGTTAAGTCATATTCTATAATTTTAATGCATTTTCTGTTTATTGCAATAATTTTTTTTGTTTACAAAAACAAAAGCAAAGCTTGTAACGCTGCCATATGGTCGCTTCTTTTTGGAGAACTAAGTAAATATCTCAAATACATCGCCGTTCAGCTATTGGCCGCTAGATGGCAGCATTTTAATCGAAATTTCAATATGGAATCAAAACATCATCGTAACTTGCAATAATAGAAATTGAATTTTCAACGATATTCCAACAGCGTAAAGTTTAAATTATAATTAACAATCCAGAATTTGTTATTTCTTTTTAAATTAGTAACTACGACCGATCAATATCAAGATTTCATAGTGCTTCAAATGAAGAATGTTTGAATGTGAGTTTTGGTGACAGCGCGGTACTGATAGTAATGGCACTTCCTTTGCTTTTTTTCTTCCGTGATCTATGCGATAAATCTCAAATGAGGTTCAATTTAATTGCTTATGAAAATGCTGGTCGTAACCGCTGCAAAAAATATTCAAATACGCTGTGAAAAATTTTACCTAATTTTTAAATTTATTTTCCGGCAAATTGAATTTGGTTTTTATATTAAAATTTGGCCAATAGTATCTAAGCTAACGATATCATGAACAAAGGAGAGAGAACGTGTATGTAAACATACATAATAAAATCTTATTCAGTTTTCTTTTGTTCAAACGTAAATAGATACATTAGTAAAAGACCGAACTTATCTAAACAAGTTCAAGTTGCTTTACTCTCTTACAGCTTCTTTAATAGAGAGTACTAGTAAATTCTATTCGTGACCGAGTTATCGTATTACTACGATAACTGAATTTCTCAATCAACTTGTTCCATAGCGGAGTTGAAAAATGCTGGAAGAAAATATCGGAAAACCAATGATGTAGTTGAGTGGTGCCTTTCAAGCGGTTGGTCGTATATCCGTCTACGTTTTATATTTACTAGCTTCAAGTTTGCGGTAGCAAGTATTGATATATTTTAGAAACAGTAGAGCTCCCTGGGAAAGCCTTCATCCAGGGAAGTGCTGCCACCTGACTTATTTCTGCCACCAAGGAGTAACATGAGCATTATTACATTCCGGTATTGAAGGTTAATGGTGCTGGTGAAATATATATAATAAGCACATAGGACAAGTCCACTTATGAGTCAGGGTGACAGGCGTAGTGGCAGTACTCCTCAGATCTTTGCAATATAAAGCTCTGAGTGGCACTGCAGCTGCTACGAATAGACGTGTTGCTTACCACTGCCTGGTGGTACTGGCAGGACTTGGTCATCCCGTTACTTGGTATTATAAAATATATATAAGTATCACGCTGCATTCTGGATTGATGGATGCAATGCAATCACAAGCACAAAATAATTAAGATCTCTTGTCCCATGGGTGGCAAATCATTTTTTGTATTGAAGATAATTCCAGCAGTTGGACCGTCTATATTTATAACGGTTTTTTTCCACTCCTGTATTTTATTCTGTCAATTATAATTTTGCAACCATATCACAAAGGCGCTCTTATTATTTCTGGATCATTGACTTACAATTATATGGACGTCGGGTCCGCGCTAAAAAGTGTCCGCACTTGTAAGGCGCTAAAATCGTATACAGAGCGCGACACTCCGCTTTAGTCTTAATTTGTTCTACGGACAGCGCGATACTGCGATGACATAACAATTTAAATTTCGAATAGGTTGACTTGGCACATTTTTTTCGTGGTTTTTGTATTAGACCCGTCGTCCATTTATTTGTAAGTCAATGTTCTGGATCAAAATTCTCTTTTCTATGGTATTCTCTACTAAACTAAAAAAAATTAATTATGGTAGAGTTTCGAAAAAAGAACTTTGCTAATTAAAATATCAAATATGACGCTACTCACTCTACTGGCTCTTCATTGGTTAAATTGGCCTAAAGGTCTTGCAACCGGGCCATAAACCTTTATAAAAATAATGATTGGTTAAAATGTAAGCGGTATTTGGCCACTTCTATTCTATCTGTTTGGTTTTTTGCTTTGTAGCGTTTGTTAGGCTTTTGTTTGATTTTGTGGTCATGGATAAATATTGGTTGTGTTTCATTATTTTATTTATTCGTAGAAAAAGTATTGTACGTAATCATTACATAATTAGGTCTTAAAATCTCGTACCTATTACTTACAACACTGGACAGCAGAAACGACATTAAATATTTAGGTGTCATAATCATTGACTTACAAATAAATGGACGACGGGTCTAATACACAAACCAGGAAAAAACGTCCCAAGTCAACCTATTTAAACGTAGTGACATGTAAAGGATTATGAAAAAGCTAAAACATTGAATTTACATTGTAATATCATCGCAGTACTGTCTAATTTTGCTTGCTTCGCTGTCAGTCAAACTAACGAAGACTAAAGTGTGAATGACGCTCTGTATATGATTTTAACGCCCTATAAGTTCGGTTTTAGCGCGGACCCAACGTCCATATAATTGTAAGTCAATGGTCATAATTGACAAATATCTTAATTTCAAACACCATATTGTAGCGCTTACTTCTAGAGGTCGAAAATTGATACATGTTTTTAATATGTAATATATGCAGCAAGCAGCGCCCTTCTCAAATCAGTGTATTTAGCCCTATGTCAATTATTGCTACTTTACTGCATTACATCCTGGGCGGTGCACATAAGACCACCCTGATAAACCTGGAAAGAGCGCAGAGATCTGTTCTTAAAGTTATCAACTTACGTCCTTTCGATTATCCAACCCGCAAACTCCTAAACGAGTGCGATGTCCTCTCGGTTCGGCGACTGTTTATTCCACAAATAATTTTGAAAAAGCACTCAATTACTTGATTCCGTTACTTTAACGAACTACAAACGACACGATACCTTTTCATCTCGTACACAACTCCGCACAGCACTCGCATAGATTCTTTTGCTTCCTTGGTACATTCCTTTGCTTTAAATTAAATTCTAATTTACATCAATTCGCCATTAATAAAATACAATGTAAAAGGACCGTCAAATTGTGGCTTAAGAGTAAGACTTAAATGAAACAGAGGACTTGCTGGAAGTTGTTTCATAATTGCAATTTGTTTTTTTATATAGGTAACCATTAATTTATAACTACTCATTATTTTATTGTTAAATATAGAAAGTCTATTTTTATGCTGTAATATAAAGAAATTTGCCCAAAAAGATGCCTAAAATACAAGTGTAGATTTACTTAGTTTAGGCATCGCAATAATAATAATAATAATAATAATAATAACGCACACACTCAACATAGCCCCGCACTAGGGAAACCCTGTGTCGCGGGTGCCATGGACACACACACATAGACAACCACATATTACACCCAAACTCACGAGAGAAATGAATGTAGGCCATACAAATATTTCTCCCGACCCGGGAATCGAACCTGGGACCTCTGCGTGGCAGTCCGGCATGGTAACCGTTCGGCCACGGAGGCAGCTATAGTAATTATAATATTAATTAGATTCAACATTAATCTGTAATCAGTCTGAACAAAAAATTATTTTTCTTTGCCTTACAAAATTAAGTAAATTTATTATTTGTTGTGCATTTGGTGATACTATGTTAACGTTAGAAATAATCAATGAGTTTCGACCTATATTTAACATTTAAAGTAGACGAGTGGTAAGTTATGGTGTGGAAGTACTAACTGCTCAGCTTTGTTTATCAATAGCTGATTTCGTTTTGCTTCACACCGGGGACCGTCCTAAGCGGTTTTAATTACACATTATATGCTAATATTAAAATTTATAGCTTTACTATGAAGAATGTATAATTTAGATTCCTGTCTTAATTCCTGTTTGAATACTATAATAGCTTTATTTACATTTGTTTTACTTTTATTGTATTAGATTAAGTTATATTGAAATAAATGTATCTTATCTTATCTAATACAGTACTTGTCTTTAAGACCCCTCATTACGAAACGATGGCATCAAATACTATTATAAACAGGAGAATAATAATTATAATAACTTTAAATAACTGTGATATTTTTAATTTCATATCTATATTTAATAATAATATTGCAAACAAATAATAAATTACAAGAGAAGTGAACGAGCCTGTAACAAAACAATTCGATTGTCTAAATCCGTAAAACAAACGTTCCCTGGAGAGTAACGTCGTGTGGGCTGAATGTATAGCTGACGTACACGTGATTGTCTATATACATATAATAAAATATTTTCAATTACTGTTTTGGCCGCCGTGGTTCTGTATTAATATATATTATTACACCACGACGATTGGAATGACCTAATCATAGTGGTGTAATAATAGTCTTACCACCACTGCAAAGTACCACGCCTACCAAAATTGGTCGCCTAATTCTGTGGCCTTTCAATTTCTACCCAATTAGGGACGAAAATTTTTTAAAGAGTTGATCTCTATGATTCGAGCATAAATTTAACACAATGAACCTATATTTGCGGAATATTTGGCGAAAGTTGTAAGTAAGAATACCTAATCGCTGTGATTTCGGTGATTGTATAGAAGTAGACTATATTTTTTGGGTGGTTGAATCAAAAGTAAAATAGTAATATTTTGGTCGCGGATAACCATATAATATTCGGCTCCTCGTCGTAAGAGATGGTGGATGACGTCACAACGGTCCTCTGCGCTTATGCACTATTGTTTGAGGCGCCAAAATTTCCACCGTCACTATCAGTATTAAGCAGACGTCAAAACAGTCCATAACAAAAATGTATATTCTTTGTCGCGGAAATGAATACAGAAAAAGCACCCAGCCGAGCACGTAGTCGAGACGAATATTAGAAATAACACAGGTGAAATGATATCGCGATCCAGTGACGTATTACAAGACTACCCACATTTTGTCGCAACACAAAATAATTTTAAAAAATTAAGTTAAAATTAAAATTATATATATATTCTTTATTGCACCAAACAAATAAACAGAAACAAAAAAATAACATAAGGTGAGCAAAGGTGGACTTATCTCTAAAAGAGATCTCTTCCAGCCAACCCAAGGCAGTGAGAGCAAAGGTTTTAAGCGGGGAACGGCGTGCAAAAGAGATAACAAAAGATGATAATCTACATGTGTAAAATATGCATATATAAAATTACCGTTAAATAATTAAAATAGTATATAAATAAATAGACTACATAACGTATAATACATTGTATCAATAAACTTACACATATACAAATATGATGATTATTAAGAGAGTTCAGCAAGAAAGTGCGCTGTCAACCTTTTCTTGAAGGAAGCAATTGACGGACTAGACTGAATATGGGAAGGGAGTCTGTTCCACAGCTGCGCTGCACGAGAGGAAAAGGAGTTGTAAAAGAAATTTGTTTTACAACTAGGATGAACGAGCATCTTAGTGATGCACGGACGCCTTGAGCGGCTAGGAGGGGGAAGCAGTTGGAACCGGGAACGTAGGTAGGAAGGAGAATTTGGGTCATGAAGTATATTAAAAAGGGTGGACAGGATATGCACATCACGGCGAAGGCGGATTGGGAGCCATTTTAACCGAGCACGAAATTCGGAAACGTGATCAAATTTTCGGAGACCGAAAATAAATCTGATAGCCAGGTTCTGTAGACGCTCTAGTTTGTTTAAAAGGTCTTCGGTCGCATCCAAGTAACAAACGTCGGCATAGTCAAGAATAGGGAGTAAAAGAGTTTGCGCAAGCATAATTTTGGTGTGAAAAGGAAGAAAGTATTGGAGACGTTTGAGAGAATGATATGAGAAGTACATTCGTCTGCTGACCTCATTGACATGAGAAGTCCAAGACAAGGTGCAGTCCATTACTAACCCGAGATTTTTAGCCTTGTCAGTATATGCAATTGGAACTCCGTCATATACCAGCGCAGGTACCAAAGACCAGTCCAACTTGGACCTCAATCTGCTACTGCCCACAATCATTGCTTGAGACTTGGCTGGATTAACCAAAAGGCCAAATGACTTGGCCCATAACTGAATGGCAGACAAATCACAGTTGATAGACGCAATTGCCTCCGCTACCTCGCCCACTTCAAAATTACGATAAAGCTGAAGATCATCAGCATATAAATGGAAGGGAGAAGAAATGACACGGGAAATATTATTAATAAAAATAGAAAAGAGTAAAGGAGAGAGTACGCCACCCTGGGGCACACCAGCAGTTAAGTTAGACCAAGATGACGAGCCATCATTGATTTTCACGCTCTGCTGGCGACCGAAAAGATACGAAGAGAACCAACTTATAATAGGAGAAGGGATATTAACAGCCTGAAGGGCACCAAGAAGAATGTCGAAGTCAACAGAGTTAAAAGCGTTGCTGAAATCCAAGAGGGCAATGGCAGTGAGTTTCGTTTCATCCATAGCACGACGTATGTCCTCCGTAATGTTCAGTAATGCTCCAATAGTGCTATGAGATGGACGAAAGCCAGACTGAAACGGACATAAAAGATTATAGGAGGTAAGATGAGAATAAAGTTGTGTATGTACAATGGATTCTAGGGCTTTAGAAAGAATGGGGAGAATGGAAACAGGACGGTATTGTGAAAAAGATGTAGGATTCTGGATTTTAGGGAGAGGTATGACAAAAGCCTTTTTCCATTGAGTTGGAAAGACATAGCGCGAGAGAGAAAAATTTATGATGTAAGTAATAACCGGCGCAATGTCCTCCAGCACGGGAAGAATCATTTCGAGGCTCAAATTGTCACTGCCAATGGCCTTAGTGGAAATCGAGCGGATACTCTTTTTTACAAGATCCTCTGTGACCGCACTAAAAGTGAAAGGGGGACAATCAGGTAACGCAAGATTAGACAGAAAAGTTAGAGTATTCGATTTAGTGCGAGAGTTAAGGATGATGGGCGACGTGGAAAAGTGGGAGTTCAGGGCATCGAGATCTATGTTGTTTTGGC
>NW_020654327.1:0-14816 GCF_003589595.1 Hyposmocoma kahamanoa
ATAATGGCAACTATTTTGATTAAATAAATTTGTTAAAAATTTAAAAATAAACAACTTAGATTTCATACAATTCGGCAATTTCATACTTTAACCCCTATTATTATAGTGTATGTCATTGATACGTTAAGAAGAAAACCACAATAGTCTCCGTCATTATTGCAAATGGTAGTAAGTAAACTAAATCATCATTGACTTACAATTATATGGACGTCGGGTCCGCGCTAAAAGTGTTCGAATTTATAGGGCGTTAAAATCGTATACAGTGCGTCATTCACGCTTTAGTCTTCGTTTGTTCGACTGACAGCGAAGCAAGCAAAATTAGACAGTACTGCGAAAACATTACAATTTAAATTCAACGTTTTAGCTTTTTCATATTCCTTTACATGTCACTACGTTTAAATAGGTTGACTTGGGACATTTTTTTCGTGGTTTTTGTATTAGACCCGTCGTCCATTAATTTGTAAGTCAATGTAAATCACACATGATTCATTCAATAGTATTTTATTCACTTTATGCTCTTTTGCACATAATTCCATATCTGTAAAGGACATAAAATAAAAAATAAAAAAGGCAATATATATACAAACCACACAAATTTATTGTAGTTCACACACGCCAACGCGTGAGACCGCCGTTTGGAAGTCACGGTGTATAAACAATCATAATTAAGGGGCCCATTCACTGGTCAACGTGTTGCCCAACCCAATTACCACTCGGTTGACATGTTGCTGATCAAGGTGGGTTCTTTCAGGATAACCTTTCATAAAAATTACATTTCGAATCAAGTCATAATTTAAAGTTTTAAGACAATTAATTACTAGTCACAAATTAAAACAAGCTATTGGTTGTATGTAATGCTCAAACAAGGCACAAGCATCCTGTCACCAGATTCATACAGTATTTTCTGTCGACCAACATATTGACCAACAAATCGGCTCTTTGTTTTAGAAATATGTTAAAACTTTTAACGTAAAACTTAAGCTATATAGACAACATATACTTAAACTAAGCCCGTTTCTATTGGTTTATGATGTTTAAGACATGTCTTCATTAGAGTTGAAAGGAAATAATAAAATTATTCCGCTTTGATTTCAATTTTCATCGTCACCAACTGTCGTATTTGACATTTTTGTAACTATACAAAAAGTAAACAAACAATTCACTGACACGACCATAGACGTTTTAGTGATGGTCAATTTTACTGCCAACTACAAATAAATTAAATCCATTTGTTTAATTGAGTTATATTAACGGTTTTTTATTACATGACTTGTAAAAGCAATTTAAGGTTCCAAAATATTAATTTGAAATCCTCCTTCAAATCCTTACACTTGGATACTCGTCTGATTGCCATTACACACAAATTTTCGATTGACTAATTAATTACGAAAACTTTAATTAAATAACTGAATGTTTTTTTTCCGTACAGCACTATGCAACCATAGACTATTCATAGATCTTTAATTAAAAAATAACCTCACTTTTTTACTACCATTTTTCAAATACGATTTTACGATATTATGCAAATGAATATTGTTGGAAAACGTGATGAGATATCAAGTCGAAATGTTGGAAATAAACGTGAAAGTGTTACTTATTCTATTTATGAGTGATTGCTTTAGAAATTGAACCAAACCGTTGTTTACATTTCGTTTAAATTGGAACAGACTATAAACCCTAGTCGGAAAACTCACGGGGGACTGACACTGGCGATGATCGTCATAATTTTTATATTAATCTTTTAGAACTGACACTGACCTAGTGGCCGCCATAAAGGAAATAATAATAAAGATAAGAGGCGTCCGTGACAACATACATCGAAACTGGATGCCTACTCTGTACCAAATGAAAGGACAAAATGTCAAGTACCTATTACTTATTTCACGGTAATTATTTCGGATGTAGACCTGACACTGGCCCACCATTAAGAAAATAATAATGACTAAGTAATAACTTTTTTTAAATTGAATATCATGATATTTTACTACCATGATATTCATACATTTATATTATAAATACTCCACTAATTTGTTACAATTATTGATATTATTGTGGCGGATGCAACCTGTGAAGTGGGCGAACGTCGTTACTCCTTGAGTGCCCGAGGATGGAAAGAGACTGCGTGGACGGCCGAGAAGGCGTTGGCGGGACGACCTTGATGGGTTTGAGAAAGAGTGGTGGGAGATCGTCAAAGACAATGGCAATGGAAGATTTTCGGGGAGACCTTTGCCCAACAGTCATAATAGATTAATTAAAAAAAAATTGTGTCTTATAAAAAGGTTCTCAGGAAAATATTAGGGCCAGTGCAACGGGACAACACTAACGCTGACATAGGAGAGCTCGTCGCCCAGCCTAACATCATTGGCGAAATCAAAGCGCACAGACTCCGCTGGCTCGGCCATTTAGAAAGGATGGAAGAGGATCGGAACGTGAAGAGAGCCTAAATGGGTCGACCTAAGAAGACGAAGACCGGTTGGTCGTCTTAGGTATCGCTGGAGCGACAACGGGAAGGCAGACCTGCGGGAATTACAAGCCATCATTGGCGAGAGATTGCACAGAACCGAAGACAGTGGCAACATCTCGTTTCGGAAGCCGGGGCACATTTTAGGTCGCTGAGCCAACGAAGTAATTAATTACTTACTGTATTGATACAAAAATGGAACAAAAAGAAGAATTCTTTTGATCCGACGACTCATCAGCATCAGTTGTTTCTTTGTTTGATGGAAAATAATTATTGTATTATCATGACAATAAAAACATCATGACATTGAGTAACATAAATGTTGCAATTAATACAGCAACATCTCTATCAGTCTTCTGGTAACTGCAAGGCATAGTTTCCCAAAGTGGTCCCCTACAGGCGCTGAAAAGTCCTAGGGGGGTAGGGTAGGGGACCTGAATTATCTGTATATCCTATAATAGTATTGTTCCGATTAGAAATGTCAAAAGTTTCCGATCGGCCAGTTGTGAATTATAAGATTACGCGCCTCGACTCGGAAAAAACGCAGTTTCCGATCGGGAGAGGCAATCACAATTAAGCTGCTGTAAAAGAATTTGCCTGACTCGGATCTTTTTTTTATAACACCAAGTGACAGGACGAACTAACTAAGCTTTTCTTGATAGTCGTCTTCACAAAGTCAAAAAATCATTTAAGGGGCAATGTATACGCTTCTATAACAAGATTCCGGTTGATATACAAAATTTGCCTTTCACGAGGTTTAAAAGTATAGTGAAACAAAAACTTTATACTAAAGGTTATTATACAACTTCTGCGTACTTGGATGACAAGAATCCGTGGTAGTAACCCGTTTAGCTCATGGAGGTAGTCTCGATCTCTGATGTTTCAAATAAAAAAAAAAATATTGTAAATGTTATTTACAAAGAGCAACCCCTAGAGTTTCTTGCTCATTCTTCTCAGGGGAATCTGCCTTACGAATGAGCGGTAGAGTTTAACCATTATGACGATTTCAAGTGTAATAATGCTTACCTATGAAATAAAGATTATTTTGAACTTTGAACTTTGAACTTTGAACAAGTAGTGCGGCTGGTGTTAAGTAACACGCTTTTCCATAACTATTTTTAATATAAATAAATATTTACTATTCATAAATATTTTTATTTTATTTATTTTTATTTATAACAATTGCAGTGACACTCAGAGCTTTGAGCCGCAAAGATCTCAGAGGCACTGCCACTGCGTCTGTCACCCTGAAACGTAAGTTGCCAAGTCCCATGTGCCTGTAATTTCACCAGCACCCTGACCTTTCAAAATCGAAACGCAGTAATGTTTACATTACTGCTCGGCGGCAAATCTGTAGTTGTCGGTAAGAGCGGTAACCGCGGTGAGGCAACAGACGCCGGTTCCAGTCCAATCCTTCGTATTTGTTCGATCTTTGTACCGAATTTACGTTGCCCTAAAAACATGTTAACTTTATGAATTGATATTGAAATGTTTTTTGGGAAATTACTCAACTAGTTTGTTATAATTATTAATATAAAGATCGAACACTCAGAAAGAATTTCTTCGATCCGGCCGTATTCGAACCGACGTCTTCTAGCAAACCGTGCCTGACGCTATGCCAACTAAGATACGGAACGAGCCAGCGGAACTCACGAATTTCACTATGTGCTTGTTGTTGTATCTTAGTATTTGGTTTTTCAACGACTTAGCCGTAGCCCCATCTATGAGAAATCTATGAAAGTATTTCGTCACACAGTTAGATACCTTTACAGTTACCAGCCCCGGCTAGAGATTTCGCTATTCACTGTATTTAAATGTTTATTGAATTGATATTCAATCAAGAGAATGGCGACATTATGAATAATTTTATTATTGTTACAACACCAATTTAAGTTCCGCAACAGACAAAAACTAAAACTCCATTTCCTTTAAACAACATAAACCAATAGAAACATTATAAAAAGATAACTCGAAAAGATAAATAACACATCTAAAAAGATAAGATAGCGATCTCACTGCGTCAATCCAATCTTTATCGCTCAGTTAGCACCATACCACGATATTAACCGTTTTTACATTTTCAGAAATGAATTTTATCATTTCCTAATTATGCAAATCACTACTAGAGTTGGCGACAACTCTGTCAGTTAAAAGGACCAGCCTATTTTTAACAAATACAATACGACAAAAAATTGCATTTAAAAACATCTAATCGTCGGGTATAGTGTAATTACGCGCAACTAGCATTGGATTATAAGTCTCCAATTCACGTATATGACGTGGCAACCAAAATTAGCGCGATATACGGGAATCTATTGTTATCAGTCCGTAGACAACATAAATTATTGCTTACTGTGCAAAAATGTAAGTCGTAGCCATTGAAATAACAAAGTAAGTCGTAAAATTTTATTTAGAGCAGATACGCGCCTATCAACAATGCTACATAAGCGGTTTTGCACTATCCCCGACGTAATGCTTCTATATTATAATATGTATTACAGGCCTACCGTTTAACTTAGGCATGAAACACACAGGGAGTGGGTGCGAGTCGGGTGCGTGTCGGGTCGGGACCGCGACGCGTTTGGTGTGTTGTCGTCCATATAAATATACGGAAGTAAACGCGTCACGGTCCCAGCCCAACACGCACCCGACCCGCACCCGACACGCACCCGACCCGAACCCTGTTCCAGTCGGTTCCTGAACTAGCTGCGTGGTGAGGAAGAAACAGGTCGTGCTGCACACGGTATAACTTCAACAAGATTTTTTGACGATATCCAATAGCAATTTGATTGAAAAAAGTGGGAAATTATTTTTTATCAAGTCTTCAATAAAATTTTGCAAACAAATGTAATTTCACAAACTTTTGAGGTTAGTTTTTTTTATAATCATTACAGTATACAGTGTCGCCAACTCAACCAACTAACACAATCCACAACACGATTTCTAGACTCTTTCACCTCTTTATTTCAAAAAAACACTCAAGATTTGAAACCTGTGTAGAGGGTTACCATTTTCCGCTCACTAGGTATTGGAGATCACATTTTAAACAACTTTAAAAAAAAACTTCTGTTTTTTATGGTTACAAAGTAATTACAGTGCTGAACATCTTTTGATTTTTTTGACTTTAAATTCCACTTGCCACATATTTGACAAGAGAATAGAGCTGGTATTGGAGTTTTGGGGTGAATATGCATAATGTCAATAATTTTTTTTTTTGACATGAAAACAGTAGCGTGAATATTCCGTGGTGGTAGTAAAATTACTTTTTTTTTAATTTCTTCGTGCCCTATATATAAGGGCACAGATTTGACAAGAAAACACAGCTCTAGTAGGTTGACGTAAAAGAGTAATTTTCAGGTTACTTTTGTCTACCTAATTTCGGTGGCATTTTTTATTATTTGAATATTCTACAATAGTATCATGAGGTATTATTTAATATTCGGATGTAATATCCTGAAACATTTATTTATTATTTCACGATAATATATACCAGAATAATTAAATAATAAAAATTGCCACCGAAATCAGGTAGAGAAACCTAACCTGAAAATTACCCAAATATCGCATTTTACACACCATATAATATGGCCATAATAAACTTATCGCGAAAATAGTAGAGCTTCGGTATGATTCAGCATGCCTCTACTATGGGGGCGCGGACTAGTGGACTAATCCTGCGTGTACGCACACGGGCATGTAAACGTTAACATGAATGCGTATCATGTTAAATTTTGTAACAAGAACGATTTGAAGTCTTAAAACAATCACATTTTAGTGCTCTCCTTTACTTTCCAAGTGCCAGGGTTCCGTAAAAATATAATTTATACATTTGCTTCAATAACCGTATCAACCCACTCCCACGTCTGGGCACCATGTATTTATAGGTTGTGTATGACTTTTTTAAACCTGAATTTGAAAAGGTATTTTTTAGCACTGTATCTAGTGCTCCATCCAGTCGATAATGTTGCTAGATGTATATACCTTCAATGTATTTTCATGCATTTAAATTTCAAATTAAATCTAGTTTTATTCACATTAAACATGGTAAAAAAACTAGGCGCTCTGGGTAAAAAACCTGGCGCTATTGGGTAAAAAATACCGAGTGCGTTTTGGCAAAAACCCGGCCGGGCGTAAAGGATTTTAATCCACTGCCCATCTCTTAATCCATTACCATTTGGATGTAAATATAATTTCGTTCGAGAGTATACAGATTTTGTGATGGATAGTACAGAAACAAGATCATTTATGTTCTTTCGTTAACTCGACAAAAAAAACACCCAATGTATAACAGAAAACAACATAACATTATAATAATATGACATGATCCGACTTAGTTAACCCGTGACCACGGCCAGTGTAGCTTGGGTGAAACATCAGGATTATAATGTAGGTGTGCAAATTTTATATTAAATTGATTTTACCGCTTTCATCCCCGTTTGCGAGGATATTTCAATTCAGCGCTTAACTTTAAAAACGTATACAAGATAACATTGTAAATTACAAACTTACTTCCTTAGTTCAAATGTCTGATACGTAAAAAAACATATAAATTATTATTATAAATAATTTCATTGTACCTTTTGTAAAATGACTATACTTCGGAGAAGAAAAGGCGTCAATGGGTAATTGTCAAGTCAGTTTTCTGTATCTAATTTTGGTGGCAATTTTTATTATTTAAATATTCTAGAATATCATCATGAATTATTATTTAATATTCGAGTGTAGTAACCTGAAATATTATTTAATATTTCACGATAATACACTCGAATACTTAAATAATAAAAATAGCCACCGAAATTAGGTAGAGAAAACTAACCTAAAAAAACCAAATGCCAAATTATAAAGTTTACAATACGAATAAAAAATTAACCTATTCATAAACGTCTTTAAATGTTGAGTAAACAGAAGAAAATTGTACCCAATTAAATATTTTTTTACTTAAGACTGACCTGTCGTTCTTATTTCCTTCTATCTTCGCCTCAATTATCATTTGTATGAGCATGAATATTTAACCCAATTACATAATCAACTAATTTTATATAAAAATGACTTTTGCGCCTCTTCTACTCCAAAGTACCGATAATTAAAAATTCTTATTTTAAATGCATAACGATGGCATATAAAATAAAACATAATATTTTAATGAAAAATACGCATCTTCATACCGAGTCTTTAACAGCAACACTGGCACGTCAAAATGATCCAAAAGTTCAAAATCATGATGTTTTATTACCATGATAATTATTTATTTTGTAAAATTACTCCACTAGTTTGTTACGACTATTAATAGAAAGATGGAACGTAAAGAAAAATTCCTTCGGTCTGACATGACTCGAACTTATTTCTGTATGCCAAACTCTATTATCAATCTGGGTAAGAATTGTGAATCGTATTGCATATAAGGGTCACACGAGGTACAATTCTACTGCATGGCAAATGCCAAATAGCAGCTACGAATGCTGTCGAAAAGTGTGGATGTTGCAATCAATGAGGGTGCAGTTGGCTCAATGACATGCCAACTGCACGATTACACACAGCTGGCATGCAGCCCGAGTTGTTACGCCGACTGCATCCAAACTCTGTAAGCATTTCAACTGCAATTTTGTAATTCTAATGCAGTAGGAATGCAGCTCGCATAATTCCGCATTACCACTTTTATTTAATCGATTCATACAATAATTGTTTTCTGACCAAAGTGCATCACAAATAAGATAAGATTGTTTTCTAAGAACTCTCAGATCACGCTGACGCCACCTGTACATGTTGTACGTACGTTATATAACATTCAGATGCAGGGTGAAATTTAATTTAGAACGTAAATTTTATTTCATAAATTAATATGCGTCTAATTAAAGTTCACCATACATTACTTTTTTTTTTCAAAAGTCCCTTATTTTTGTATATTGTTAATTATAGACTAGAACTCTTATTTTCGAAATGTTAAACATGGGCGCCGATTATAGTATATAGCGATGTTTTTTTATCACGGTGTTACAGGGAGTAATTCTACCCCATGAGGGTAATTTTCGGTGGCAGATTAGTTTTCGGTGGCAATTTTTATTATTTAAATACTCGAGTATATTATCGTGAAATATTAAATAATATTTCTACATTAGAATATTAAATAATACTATAGGATAATACTTTAGAATATTTAAATAAAAATTGCCACTAAAATTAGGTAGAGAAAACTAACCTAAAATTACCCACTAACGATTTTTATGACTAAACATATGTTTTGTTTTGAGGACATAATGTATGGTTTAGAGCATAATCGGCACCCTCACATTATACCATAACTTATATGGTAAGGTAAATTACATAATGGGATTAGTCGGACATGGGACCTATTCGCAAAACGACCTATAGTCTTAAAAGTTCCTATTTGCGATAGGCCTCATTCTGAAAATATCTTATTCGGGGATACCCTATTCTAGTACTTAACTGTAACATACTACATACATATAGTTCCATGCAAAAAGTATACATATAGGTACAAAATTCACAAATAAGAGGAGAAAAGAGAACTGTCAATTTCTATTAGCGTGTATCATATTACCTTTTGTACTTTTTTTGTTGTTTAGCTGATTAACAGGTCGCTGTTGTTTAGCCGAATATATTGTCAACACTTAAAGGGTGCGAACAGAAATGGCCAGGCGTTCGGGTTTTAACCCGGCACTCACACTAAAATCGAGGGCATAAACAACTAAATATTTGTTGTACTTTTATTCATATTTAATGATATTATTACAAAATGTTTATTATTTTCTGGATCTACACGATTCGGTTTGCTTTTCCGTTGAATCGATTCGTTTGAAAAATCGATACAAAAAATCGTAAGATCGTATGCACTCGAATCGATCTTCATAACAATCAAATCGTAATGTGCATCCTTAGGGCGCACTCATTAGACACGACTTTCATCGCGCTCACCCCGCGCAGAGCGTAGTCCGCGTTGCTACCGCGCAGCGACCGCGTGCGTCAAACTGTCGTGGCAAAATACGCTCTATTTGTTTAGCATTTACGATTTAACTTGAATGAGCGTCCCGGACAATTTCGCCTCCTCCTACGTAAAGTATCGTATGTCGAAATTGCCAAGTTTACAGAGGAGCGGTTTAAAGTTCTCCGTTTTATTCGGCAAAGCTCATTACTCACACAGAGTGATAATCTAATAGATCATCTAACCGATATCTTGGATTTTATAATACTCTATGTGAGTAACGAGCTTTGATGAATAAAACTGAGAAATGCTAAAGTCACGTGTTATGCTTATATCAGTGAGTTCAGAACTTTAAAAGGCTCCCCTGAAAACTTGGCAATTTCGACATACGATATTTTACGTAGGAGAGGTCGATTTGGTCTACTAAATTTTTTATTTTTGTACGAAAGTAGGTTCATGTGAATTATTAAAAGTCACGAAACAAATGTTATTGTTTATGATGTTAGTAATACAGTCAACCCTGTATATTCGGCTAAAAACACCAAAAAAAACTTTAGGTAATTCGATCCTTATAAAGGTTAACAGGTCCCCTTAAGAATGTCGGTTAAGAAATTAGAAACCTTATACAAAAATAAATAACAAATTAATATATCTTAATTATATTTTGTTTCTGTGTTATAATGTTTACTTTTTGCATAGAAGTAATCTATATAGAAAAAAATGTACATTGACATCAAATTATACTTAAAATACACATCAAAAAAGTTAATGATATTCACGCTCTGTGGTTCTGCTATAATTCTTGTTTCTAACAATGCTCAAGCCGGCTAACCTAGACGGCGGTAGTCTGTCCTAATCATAGTCTTTCCGGCTGTCTGTCCGGTTAAACTAAATTTAATAAATCATCTCTCAAACTTTTGATGGTGCTACCGATTAATTCACTGTCTTCACTAAATATCTGTCAGTTTCCAGTGTTGCCATTTCAATCAGATTTTCTACTAATTTATATGTCAAAGTTTTGTCAGTGCTGTCATTTAAAACACGACGAACTTTATGGTCAAGCCCTCTCCTTTTAAAATTAAAAAACAATTTTTGGTAATACACAAATTAAAGTGCTTCTATTTTTTCAATGTCCCTCGGCAATTATTAATTTCCATGCCCATTAATTATTAGATTTATAGTCTATAATTTGAATTTTGAACAACGTACTTTATTGTAGTTTTGTTTTAATTTCCGTATGAACTATATAGAGCTGTAAAACTATTTCCCTATTTTTAATAACATTTACTCCATGTCAATAAGCAAGTTAATAAAAATATAAAGGAAATAAAAGCGTGCTTCTTTTATATATCTAACTAAATGTGAATGTTTTTCCGGTTATTAATCATTTCAATTCGGTCCGTATCTGAACGCATAACTTCATCTGATATAGCTATATTAATATGTTCGCCATCGATGGAATAAACATTTTCGGCACTGCTCGAATAAGTATTTGTATAAAATTGTCACAAACTACAGAAACACGTTTTTGAACTATTTGAAAACAACCATTGTTGTCTTTCTTGAACGTATCGGCTTCTTATTAAAAATACAAGTACACTTAATGTATAATTAATAAAAAATGTAATAGCAGCTCTATATACTTCCAAGTCGACTGAAAGAGTCTGTTCTGTACCAAAAGCAAAGGGCAACTGAATAAAACCCGACGACAGCCGAAACACGAAGTTCACAGTTTTAGTGACATTGAGAAAATAGAAGCACTGTAAAATTGTATTTTTTTTAACAACTCTTGCTTTTAACATTGCGTGTATTAATTCATTAATTTACCCAAAAATTTACTAACAACCCTGATTTATTAGACTGTGCTTTGTGTTGTCCTGTGATGTTGCAGATGTGTGCTTTGTTTTAGATAAACCCGCTTGGTGTCTCACAGACAACAGTAATTGTCAAAATTATATTTGAAAATAAATCCTCCTCCTTCAGTATAGAGGCTTCCTACGTGACATTGGTGAAATTGTGAAAGACATAGAATAAGCCACTAATAAATAAGAGAAGACCTTTGTGGTCGAGTGGCTTGCACACCTTGTGGCCAAGTGGCTTGCACACCATGTGGCCGAGTGGCTTGCACACATTTTCATTTTTATTCATTTCATTTTCATGGTGTCATTATCTCTGAGGCCCCGGGCTCAATCCCCAGGAGGGTCAGGGTGTATAACACTAACTTTTCTATTATTGTCTCGGGTCTGAGCGTTTGTAGTACCGTCGTTCTTTCCGATTTCCATAAAACAAGTGAATTAGCTATTTACTACGAGTCAAAGCAACATATATGATATTGCAGGATCTATGGCAGGCTTATACTCAACAGGGAGTGATGTCTGATGGAAAAATAAACAGTGTTTTCTATAGCAACGTGGTATCGACAAAACAATTTCAAAGCCAATGTCTTTCGCCTTAACGAGGTTACACGATTCAAATTTTTTGAGAGACCTATAACACTCAAATTTTGTTATGATAATCATATGCAGAAGCCAACTACTAAAACCGTTTATTTAAATTGTAACAAGTGTTGCCATAAATCATCTGTAAATTGTACACTTGGTTATATAATTTTGGAAGAAATTATACCACCTTGTGTCGAAAACGTTTTGAGGCTGTACAGAGCGTGATCATGGACTTTTTTTAATGTATTCAAACAGGTTATAATTTAAAACACGACACATTTTAGTTTAATTCATAAACAAATATTTGTATTTTTAAGTTGAATTTTTAAAAATAATTTCCTTGGTCCTTTCTATTTATAGGTTTTACATTTAACTGTAAGTTCAACATGTTTAATATATCATCACCCCGTATAGACATTGTCGTGTTAAAAAAAACATCCTGTACACTCCTGTAGACTCGTCTAGAGGTATTTGTTTTGAGCTACAATTACTTATTGTTAATTATATATTTTTATTTATATTTCGCTTTGTTTAACTTAATGTTCTAAGTTACAATGCTTCACTCTTTTTTTATTTTCCTGCCTCCGCTTCTCTTGACCTAGGGACAAAGATGAAATTGATGATACTTGGAGAAACAAACTAGTATTTATAACAGTCACTTATGATTATCATCAACTCATTTATACGTCCCACTGATGGGCACAGGTTTCCACTCAGGCGGTCATAATTGCAATTGAAACCTGCGTGGAACATCGAGTATATAACCAGAAATAATGACGATATGTCATTTAATTTGCTTGAAAACTATTCTGCCAAATCATTACGGTGACAACTGCGCTCCGATTGGCCAGCCCGAATTCGAGACAATTGACGGGAGTCGTCAATTATTTCACTTCAAATCGACCAGTTTAACTTGAGCTTTGCTATAATGAACGAAAATGGAAAAATTACATATTTAATATTTATTATTATCGATGAAACGCGATTCCGTGTTTTGTTTTGCTGTTCCCACACCACCAAATGGAACAGCTGATGTTTAAGTATGTTGAAGCAGATGATAGATGGAGATATTATCTTTATTACAATAAATATAGAATATTTTTGGAATACACGGAGACGTACACACAGGTCAGTTGTTGGCGCTGTACTATTTCAGCTTTCTAATTTGTAGTTTCAGTGTGTTACGCCACACCCCGGACACTCCATACAAGTCGTAAATTATTTACCTACTACTACATACAGCAAGGCGTTATCTGCACACGCGCAAACGTGTGCGTGAAGTAGCAGTGTTACCCATCACTTTCTCGCACTATTACGTTACCTGGTCAGAGCGGCAACATAGCGAAAATTCTAACGCGAATCTGTTATCTATGATTCTATTAATATAATCCTAATAATAGGTATTTATATCGATATATTATTATATTTTTCATTAATTTACAAACTACAGTGATATTGAACATTTATTTCAAAAATATATATAAAAAGCACTTAAAATGTTATATTTCGGACATGTACTTTTAAGGAAGGTAACCTTTAACGTAAAAATTGCATGTCCAAGTTTAGTTAATAATTAGATATATTCACTACCTACGTAATATTTATCGGCAATTCGAATAGAAAAGTCATGGCGTCTCATTATATTGACATAATAAATCTGTATGTTTTATATATACATATATTACTCTGCAGTAAGTAAATGAAGAAAACAATAACTGAATGAGTCTCAGATATAAGTTTTTTTACGTACTTCGTTTCATCTTTCGGAAAATGATGATAAACAGCCGTACACAGCACAATTCACGACCATTATAAATAGTAACGTAAAATGATGTTTTATATTAACGTACAAGTTTCGTAATGAATAAATGAAAACTATATTCAAATATTAAAGCCGTCTGAGCGCGAAAACGGCTCGCCGGCAGCCTTGTTGTCGTTCAGTCAATGTGACCGGCAATGTGCGGGGCGTGGTGCGGTGTCTAAAACTAGGAAGGGGGGGAGAGTGTCCGTTCTCTTATTCTTTATTCTCTGGTTACGCATCTACATATGCGAACAACTGTAACGTCAGGTCAACGCACCGTGTATTACAACGTGACCGCTGACAAAATTAATATTTTACGTACTAATTGTAAAGTTACTTTTCGGCCCAACGTTCTTAACATTGGACGTAGTTTAAATTCCTTTAGTTAAGAAATCCATTGTGGAAGTTTAATATATACATTATCTACATATTTTCTCGTTTTTACTTCACCTCCACTGCGGCCACCTTATATAATTAGTGCAAACGAGAATTGATATTTAAAATAATGAATGAAGGCCCATAATGAATTGCCAGGGATGGATGGTCCTTATTTCCTCTGTATTTCTGGTTATATACTCGATGGCGTCGATTCTCAATGAAATGACCAGTCAAATGGTTTCTAGAAAATTAGTATACTTGGGATCCAGCTGTTGTGACTTATGTCTGCTAATAACTCACCAGGTGTTTTTAGGACATGGAAGAGCACGGCAACCTCGGTGAGCCCATCTGCGTCAGCACGCGATCCAGCCATTGCAGAGGCCCGTTCAGATGCAATTCGATCCAGCAAGGCGTTGAAGTCACCGTTTGTCGTCTGTGCCGTTTAGAAAAAGCTAAAATTATTACCTATATATTAATACAAAAATCGAATACTTAGAAAAACGGCTGGATTCGAACCAACGTCTTCTAGCAAACCGTGCCGGACGCTATGCAAACTAAGGCACGAAACTTCTATGTGCGTGTTGCAGACATTTGTTTTGGGTTTTTATTGACTTTTTTGCCGTTTGCTATCTGTGAGAAATCTGTTTCTTCACTCTTATAATAAACCTATAATAAATCACACAATTATAATAAACTAGTGGCGTAATTTCACAAAAAATAATTGAATATTATGGTGGTGAAACATGTTAGCATTCAATTAACTGATGAATGTTATTTTTATTTTCTTTAATTTAC
>NW_020654328.1:0-18367 GCF_003589595.1 Hyposmocoma kahamanoa
CAATTTAGATTTTCAGTACAAATCGGCAATTTCATACTTTAACCCCTATTATTTTCCATAAATTAACTCATGTAGATAAATAAATAAATTGAAGTTGGATATACTTAAAAATTGCGTTTCGAAAGTATTTATCAAGCAATTCAGGACAAAACATTTGAAATAAGCAAATACGGTAAAAATTCGTAGCAAAATTCATGGTGGATATGTAAACATAATGATATACATACTAAAAAGTAGTTATAACTGCATTAAAAACGTATTATATTATGAATAAATAGATATTTTTATAGTTTGGTATGCAAAATAATTTTGATCACGGTTTCGGGTTTCGGCCCCACTATGCGTCGCGACGCGTTATGTTTTTCGCCTATAGCATATTCATCTCTATTTTCCCATTATTAAGGTACAAATATGTGTTATGCAAACATGGAAACGCGCGTCGACGCTTGGTTGCAGTCGAGCGGTTTCGCGTGTCGCCACGCGTTACTTGGGCGCAGAGAGGCGTCAGACGTGGACCACACTGTGATCCGGGCGCACTAATGCGAGCGTCGTCAGGCATTGTAGTTGAAAAACAGGACGCGACGCGACGCGTCGACTCTGCGCCAGTGTGAGTTGAGCCTTACGCGTCGTTGAACGGTTCTATTCGATGTTTTTCTTGCCTCTTTGATTGTGAAATCACTGTTTTGATAGCACTTAATCTCGTTTCGTTGGTTTTTTAAAGTGTTATTGATATTATATATTATTACGTTTGTATGCTTTGACTTACAATTTATATGGCATAATTATTTCGATATTCATTATACATTTATGGAAATCAGCACGCCAATTAATTTCTTGTCGTCTCGTAATTTCTCTCGCTTACATTTTATAATTCAGTCACTATTAAAGCAAACATACAAAATGTAATTTTAAAGTACAATGAATCAAATGAGAAAAAAGTGTAGAATTCTGTAAAGCTTAAAGAGGGTAAAAACGTTTTTCCCCTGAAGGATGGCTTTATTAGAACTTAGAGATACTGAACGCGAAAAGCTGCAACTGTCCCTTTCGCACGATTAGGGTCACGACCCTTCCGGTCATGTTGATTGCATTCATAGAGTCTGAATGACTAACATCGATAATAGAGGTGAAAGGGAACGAAATCGATGAGAATAAATAGTTTTCAAAAAAAAATTGTACGAAAACAATTTGCATATTGATTTGCTCCCTTATCGGTATAACTGCGGCAAAGACGCAAATTCATTGGATCGACACGATATTTCGTCCCAGTTGAGAGCCGGTTGCATCTCGCAGCATATAAAATTATATTTTTACATAAATGGACCGACTGGGAGACCCAAGGGCTGGCAGCTACGTAGCTCAACGCATTAGTATAGCTATACAAAAGGGAAAACGCTGTCGTATTTGTGGGTACCCCGTCGCGGGGATACAATTTCATTCATTGCCCAATCCTAGTAATATATTATACTACTATTATATGCTAGTATTAAAGCATTAAATTATTACTACTGCATTTCTACTAAATATTAGAGAATATTGGACTTAAGCCTTCACATATGTATGTATTTTAGACTGTATAAATATTTTTTATACCTTTGTATCTCGTATGTAATAAAATTTTAATTACATTATTCACGACAATTTGCTATTTGAAGAAAAATATCGAAACCATTTGGAGACTTGGATTTCTCTGTTTTTAGCTTTAACAGATGATTTAAATCAACAAAATGCATGTAAATTAATTTGATTTTTAATTAACCTGATTGATGTCTAACGTAAAGTATGACATATACTTAATTTAAGAAACTTAAGTGTCAAATGTTAACTTGAAGTCGATTAGAGGCTCGACTTTTTTTTCTTATCGAGTTCTTGGGTTTTCGCGATTGTTACACATAGGAAATGAAACTATGTTTTTTTTCTTTTTTATAATATTACGTGACGGGACGAACATATCATGCGCCTGATAGTAAGCTACACGCCTGTTCATAACAGTTGCAGTGCCACTCAGAGCTTTAAATCGCAAAGATCTGGGGGGCACTGCCACTATACCCGACACCCTGAGACATAAGTTGACAAGTTCCACGTGCCTGTAATTTCACCAGCACCCTTACCCTTCAAAACCGGAACACAGTACGTTAGCATACTTTTGCATTACTGCTTAGCGGCAGAAATAGGTAAGATACTAGACTTTACACTACATCTAAAGTCTCATTAATTGCGAACGTATTGGCCAACATGTCTATTAACATGTTTTTGTTCAGCTTGCGAATTTGGAGTTTCGTCTCTGAGGCTGCTAACAGACGGACTGCAAGCGCGAACCCGAAGCCGATTGTATATTGTCAACCCTGACTGCAAGCAGCTGTCGCCGCGCGGCTAGCTCACGAGTTCAGTGTATTTATTGTATTTGTTGATGTCGAAATGGAAGCACATATGTTACTTGTAGCTTGTGCAATGCATTCAGAAAATTTATGATTCCAAATGCGGACTTTACTTTTTACTAAGAAAACAAATAGATCAATATCGAAATCCTCTATTTTAATTTATCAACAAACCCGGATTATACCCTGCGGTGGAATTTGCGATCAAAAATGTAAAAAAGGTGCCATTAAAACAAAATATTTTAAGAATGTGAAATTGTTCGACAAAAGTTTCATCAAATGTGTTTGTAACATTATATTAATTAAACCTTCAATTAGTCGTTACCTTTTGCCGTTACAGAAAAGCTCAAGTTATTTCAGACACATAAAAATCGTTTAAGAATGTCAATTGGTCCTACTGATTCTTAGACTACCGCTCACATCGACTGCAACGCATTAATTAAGAGTATTTAGAGCTGTAATATAATTTCATGTCTTTTTAATAGTCAAGAATTAAACAAGGGCCGATCCGATGACATCCTTGTCGTATGTCAGCGTTAGTTAGCGAGAATATTGAACTATGAGAGCCATACCATTCCTAGAGCACCTTGGGACGGCACTGCAGTCCAAATGTATCGTACACAGAAAGGATGAAGTACATTTTAGGGAGATCACGAGTCATATCCCGACTTCACAGCAGCGGCAGCGCGGCGGGGCGGAGCGAGCGTTTAAAATATTTACGCCGTGGTGAAGCACGGCGCGCCAGCAAAGCTACTGAATAAACTAATTCTGATACTGCAAGTGTAAAAGATTTTTTTATACCTTTATGTATCAAATCGTTAAAATAGAATGGGAAAGAGACTGTTCGGAAATGTTTATTTAGTTAATTTCGCATAGTACTGAACAATTTTTCGAAATACGCGAAGTACATTCGATACCATAAGAGTGCTGGTAAAATTATAGACACATGGAACAAATGTTCTATCTCTGGGCGACGGGCGCAGTGGCAGTGCTCCTCAGATCTTTGCGGTTTAAAGCTCTAAGTGGCACTGTCTTGTAACTGTTATGGGTAGACGCGTAGCTTACCAACAGGCGCACTACTTGTTCATCCCGTCGTAGGTTGATATCATAAAAAAACCCTTTTGGGTTAACTTTCAGATAACATTTTTAAGCTAACATAATTGCTACACAAGTAACATACAAATCACCTTTATCTAAAATCGCCGCCACCAAACTGCCAGCTGGTTTCTTGTTTTTAAGTACATAATTCTATTTAAGGATACCAAATGAAAGTTGTGTTAGAACAACATTCAAAAGTAGGTTTCATTTTAAATGCTTTTTTTAAAATTCTTTATTGATTTAGGAACGTTTGTACAACGCATAAGTACGCCAGTTCCATCGTATCCTAAACTATATCCTATATTTCTGGACGGCGTTCCTGGAGAGTCGATTCAACAAATAGTACCTAACTGTATTTTTGCCTGTTTCGTGTGGGGATTGTTTAGTATACAATTTATAGCACCTATGTTCGGTTGATCTGCAGGTCTCAACATCAACGTTGCCCTCTGTTGCTCGTATCGGATACAGTCCAGTAACAAGTGATATGCATCTTCCACTACTCCACATAACTCGCAATTAGGAGATTATTTTTTATTAAGAAAGCAAAACTGTTTAATGGAACGTGTGATGATGATGAAATTTTTAACTGCCTCTGTGGCCGAACGGTTACCACGCCACGCAGAGGTCCCAGGTTCGACTGCCGGATTTCCCGGGAGAAATATTTGTATGGCCTACATTTATTTATCTCGTGAGTTTGGGTGTAAATTGTGGTTGTCTATGTGTGTGTCGATGGCACCCGTGACACAGGGTTCTCCTAGTGCTATGTTGAGTGTGTGCGTTATTATTATTAACTATTTTTCTACTATAGTCGCACTCTACAAACCAAGGCAAACGAGGAGGCTGACACTGAATTGTGCTATACCAGAAACTTTTCTCCCTTGATCTGATATACACGAATGCTGCATAGATAAAATATTCTTCATGAAGCTGTACAAATTACAACTGTAATCGTAAAACCGTCACGAGACAATGTCAGACGATAGTACGATCATATGAGATAGGTACGAGCATTGTTTTAACAGAATAGATAAACGCGACCATGTTTGGGGTAAATATTTACATAATGTTTTCTTTTTATATTAAGTGATAGGACGAACAAGTCGTGCGCCTGGTGGTAAGCGACATGCCTGTCCATAACAGTTGCAATGCAGATCTGAGGTGCACTGCCATCGCGCCCGTTACCCTGACATTTACATGCAAATTGAGATAATTTAGCCTCTTTTATTGCTTCAGTAATGCTAACATTACTGCTTGGCGGCAGAAAAAGGTAAGGTGGCAGTACTTCCCTAGACGAACTCTTTCACAAGGAACTCTACTGCTACTTAAAGTTGGTTAGTATTCAATGTGTAAGTCATTTCTTTGATTATGTTATTTATTTATTAGCAAATATATTCTATATTATTATATATATGTATAAATATATTCTTCACATCAAGATATACACTTCTATGCGAATATTGCCTCTAGTGCAACGGAACGAGATCCGTCAATGTGTCGCTTGAAGCGCTGTCGTCTATACCTTTTTCTTTCATTTCTGACCCACTGCACTTTCTTTGTTTTTTATTTTTTTATTTTTTTCCTTTCCTTTCCCCACTCAAAGCGATTTAGCGCCGCTTTGAACCAAATCTCGCAGGTATGAGCATCAAGCTCGTCACGCCATCGTCTTATGTGTCTTCTACGTCAAACATAATCTAATTAAATTATGTATTTTATTGTGTCATTGTAACTTTTCATAAGCTAAAAATAATATTTCACAAATTCATTCAATTTTCTATATATTCAAAAGAAAATAGATATTACTTCAGAAACGAAATAGTTTTAAATAACGTCCATATTTATCAACTTATTTATGAATGTATTTTTACACAATTCCGCTTTTCAACGGACTTAAAAGTAACGCACCGCGTACGAAAGAAGGCGCAACAGAATTCCTTTATTATTTTATCTACGACCTCCGACTCCAGCCATCCATCGGCCTCTTTTTATTTCATAACCAAATAATACTCCGATTCAATTTAGGTGGTCCATTCCCGGGAACCGAGATATCGGCGCTACGGCGAAAAGAAAACAATTAAGGCTTCATAAAGATAAGAAATTCCGTAGAATACCTATATCTGTGCCTTTATGACTCTAAATCTTGTGATGTTTTGCTTTGATTACATCGAATAATTTTAAAAGTTAAGATTTTTAACCATTTATACAATATTATGAGTTAAAAATGAATGTCGTAATACAAGAGCGTCGGTGAAGTACCGCAGTACATAAAACTAGAATTATTTTAAATTATTGTCCCAGTCACGTTGACCAACGCCATTAGACGCGCGATAAATAGACTAGCGAACTTCCTGAACCAAGGTTTCACATCTTTTGTTCGTGTACCTATAATAAAACGTAAATAACGATAAAAACGGAGACTCAACATCGTTTTATCGAAAACATATGTGTATACGCCAATTGCACGCCTATTTCCTCTTCAATTATGTTTAGAAATAACGGGAAACCCATTTCACATGAAGAAATTTGAACGGAAATGATATATTTTATACCCTGAAGCAATAAAAGAGACTAAATTATCTCAATTTGCATGTAAATCGGCATGTTACAAGGGAATATCAATGAGATACGCCCAAGATACGCGTATTGTTTTTTTATTGCAAATGTGGATGGTTATGATAGAATTTCTGTCTAGGTGTACGGGAAAATACAGGCCCGTAAACTTTACGATCTGTCTGCATAATGCGGTCGTAACTTATACACCTACTTATCGATCGTAGAGTTGAATGCTTTGCAGAAATTCTACGACCCCTACATCCTCATTCGCAACAGATTGTTCTAAAATAATATTCAAGTTTTTATTCGTTACCTACAATTTATAAGCTATTAAATAGGATAAATATAAAGTAAAACATTGCTACCATTATCAAGATTTAATTACGCATCACATTTCACTTATCTACTATCAATGGAAGTGTTTATGTATTAATAATCACAATTGCGACAGTGGTAAATATAACGCGCGATTAACTCTGTTCCTCTGAAGTTACTGCCTGTTTAATCTAGCCTCGAGACTACAGCAAACGTTTAACATAGCGATTCTGAAATGAAATCTTTTCAGCGGTATTACGAACACCAACCTGTACTAATTAGTGACAGTGCTCAACACTCACAATGCATGGAAATCTTTTTTACCGAGGCCGTCGCCCACCGCAAAAGAGCTTACATTTTTGGCGAGTCAGTGTCGACGCCATTAATTTTCATAAGCCAACAGCAAGCACGAAATTTGACATAATCGCAAAGAGTGTTGTATAGTGAGCATTAGTTAGGTAGATATATTAATTTAATTATTCTTTGAAACCTCAAAAGGCGAGTGAAGTCAGCAAGTACGTAAGGCCGTGCGACGTGAGGGTGACGCGACAATTTCAAGCAAATTCTTCATTTTCATCAATTTGCTGCATCATGGCACGCACGCGCGCTTTATAGCCACTCTCAGTTTTCGCCACTTCACATGTCTGCCACGTTACTTTCAGATTTTTCATGGAGATTTGAACGTTTAAAATTGATAGAGGAGGATTCATCTTACGACTATCTTGATCCCATTGACGCGCACCGGATATAAAGGGCGGAATGTCGTGTCATCGAGACGCAACTTGACCTCTTATCTTTGACAAAAAAGTGCTACATAAACGACGGAATACTTAAAGTATTTAAGAGAGATTTTTCAAGTAATTGAAAGTTCTATGAAAGACAATGGTATATGAAATTAAATGTAAATCACATTGACGGATCATATTCCGTTGCCCTTGGGGCGATATTTGAACAAGTGTATAACCTTGATATGCTGTTGCCTGTATATGCATAGGGGCTTTACCGCGTTGGTGAAATTACAAGCACGTGAGATTTGTCAACATTTGTTTCAGATCTTTGCGGCTTAAAGCACTGAGTGGCACTCCTGACACAGGCGCGTCGTTTACCACTAGGCCCACGACTTTCTCGTCCCATTGCTTAGTATGATAAAAAAATGTACGTGTACACATCACAACAAAGACATGGCAAAACTAGCATCGATTTATCTATCTACCTAGATTTACAAGTATAAACATTTGGCTTCAATCTCGGTAGAGTGCATCCACCTTCATATTGGAGACAATCCAAAAACGTGTTTTCACTGGTACCTAAATATTTCACTTTCCCCTGTAAGGTCAAGAACATTTTATACAATAGTAGATACATATTAGTTGAGATACAAACCTTGAGATCAAGGTCCATAACTAGATGTTTTCCAAAAGACGTGCCGCCGGTCTTCTGTATGTGTAAGAAGACCATGACGTCGTGCGCATCGAGATCGAATCTGAAGTCGTCATGGAGAACTTCGTCGTAGGAGAGGCCAGGCTGCGTCATCGCATCGGGCAACGGCCGCCCTGGCACCTCCGCGTATGTGAGCGCCAGGGATTCCGATACCCGCTCCCTCGGCGACAATGCGCACACCTGCAACAACATAAAAAAAAACACCCATTATAGTAAATAATCACTCCAAACCGTTACATGGAGAGCTCTGAATATATTTAAGTCATAGAGATTCTGTGCTCGTTTTTTACACAATATACGCGATTGTCAAGTTTGGTGCGAGTAAAGAAACCGGTTGAAATGTTCTTTATGAGAATAAATAAGAACGTTAGCTGGAATCAAAAGCATTTGAGCTCGAAAACGTTATGGTTATTGTTATAGCTTATTTAAAAACGCTTACAGTCAATTCGGGTAACTTTGAATCGTAGTGTAACTTTGAACGTAATTGCGTAAAAGATTTAAAAATTTATTTTATGTGTATTGAAACTGTGTAAATCGGAACAAAATTGTTAAACGAAAGTTATGAAAGAAAAAAGTAATGTTAAATTGTATTTTTTTAAACTTTCGCGGTTTTTACTTGGCGAAAGTAGTTTGGTGTGATTTGTTGCTCAGTTTTAGAATCGGAATTAAATATAAATCTGAATATTGACTGGTAAGTTTTGGTTTCCACACTTAAGTAGAGGTTTATATATCGCTTTTTTAAAGAATAATTTAATTTGGTTTTGTATTTACGCGTAAAACGAATTAGATTTTGACGACGTTACCAAACAGAGAAATTTGGGTAACTTTGAATGTGTTTGACTGTGTTTTTAGAGAAGAGGGTAGTCTGTTTCCAGGGAGAGTTCTAAAAGTTACTCCTTTGGAAATTACTGTCTCAGTGCTCCAAAAATGCTTTTTAGGAGGTTGGTCTTGGCCTCTCTAACGTTGAGACATGTCAAATTAATAAAGCCGATATTGTGAATATTATAAAAGAGCAATAGCTATCTAGAAAAGGCGGCCGTATTTATATAGATGACGACATTTTATTCAATGAGTGGGGTGAATAGATTTTTGTTATGTATTTACTTTGGCTAAAATAATTGTTATAGGTGATTCATTTTGATCTCGTTTGATAGCTAAATAAGCGTAGAATTTATTATTAAACAGAAAATTTTCATTTTTATTCGCATTAATTTAAAAATCTAAAAAAAAAACAAGTTTTTCATTTCAACTAAATTAGTTCGTCTCGTTTTATTATGGCAATACCAAGTCAAATGTCGTTTTTGAACGCACTGTCAGGAATATTTGGACAGATTCACATCTAAAAAATATGAATATGTCGTATAATCTTCCACAAACTGTAAAATATCTAACTGTAATATACGGTTTCCATATCGAAGGCTAATCTTATTCAAAGTTACCCAAAATTCAAGGCAACTTTGAATGTGACTTTTGGAGCAAATCTAGAACAGTTTTGTTGAATAATTATTAAATTCCTTCTATAAGAACGAAAAAAGGGCTTAAAAGAACACTATTCAGTTAATAAAGTAATTGTTAAGAAACATAATTAAATTTGAAATTATTAGAAAAACGCAAAAAATTTTCAAAGTTACCCGAATTGACTGTAACATTTCGTATAAAATAATGTACTATATACCTATTCATAAAAACCGAAAATAAGAGATGAATTCGTAATCGATGACGAAATAATACATATAAATTTGTTTAATATTATAAAATAATTGGAAATGAAACTTTTTTTTGGATACGTGTGGCGCACTATAAGTTTCCGGAATGAATAAGAAAAAAATTATATAAATGGTCAGAAATGAATTTATTGTTTCTCAAAATATTTGTTGTGCACGTAAACCCGTTATTGTAATTATTGTGTCCTGTATTTTTGGTCTGCAGGAAGAAATTTCTTATAGAAATAAGCAGTACCTTTTGTTTGTGTTTTCCGTTTTACCAAATGTGATTTGTGTTTTCCTGTACAATAAATAATTAAATAGAAAATAAATAGATATTCTCCGTTAGCGTTAATGCATTTTTTCATACGAATGAACCAATTTTGAAAACATTTATGCCACTCCTCCGTGACAATCTCTCAAAGATATTTTTCATACTCTTCAACAGCCTCTTCAGGTGATGAAAATTGTTGACCGCGTAACTAGTTCTTAATTTTTGGAAATAAATAAAAGTCACAAGGTGCCAGGTCGGGACCGTACGCGGGATGGCTCATAAGGTCAACGTTATTCACCTTCAAAAATTCATTTGTCGATCTGGCCGTGTGAGAACTGACATTATCGTGGTGCAAGATGATAGAGTAGCCTGGTTTAAGACGACGCACTTAAGGTTTGAGACCGTGTAGAATGAAAACAAAGTGTTAGTTTATAGTCTACTTGTCTGACTCTTACATAATAACGTGAAAAGTAGTTATATTTAATAGTGTGGTCGTAAAGTGCAAAATGGGATTTGCGTACTCTTACACTGTACTATGGGTAAGAGTACGCATGTGCGTCGGCAAGAATACGCAACACCTTTTTTGATAGGACTTCGTTTATCGGTTGCACGAATCACCTCCATACCTTTCAGGTACTGTGATTTTTGGTCTCGGTATGCATGGACGTTTGCTCATGGAGAGCTGAGAAGAGTATACTTGTGACACGGACATACCTCAGTTAGAGCAGTGGTGGTGCTTCAGGCGCACTTCCAGCCGATATTTCGAACACATTCGGAGTACATGCCTCAGGTCTGTTAAATCTTTAAAAATACTAGACTCTCGCAAAAGGTTTCAGTTGATTTAGAAGGAGGCAAAGCGACAGAAATTTTATTCAGAAGTACACTATACTAAAAAAAATGGTATGAGACTACTCGCGTACTCTTGCAACACGTCAAGTTAAGTACTTACACACTTCAGCCATTTCAGAATAAAACTGCTACTAACCCCATATCTTGCAAGTGACTACAATCGTTTGCAGTTTGACCTCTAGATGAGTTTTTGGGCGATTTCATACAAAGTCAGTTTTAAAACAATATGCTCAATTTAGTCTCAGTAACAATTTGAAAATACCAAACAGTTTTATGCAAATACGTCAAAATATTCAGACTTAGGTAGTTTCTTCGTTTTCGTTTTCGAATTTTTTTTCCGTACAACAATCTCCACTTCCTAGCACTACAAAATGACACTGAACTTAGTTGCGTATTGTAAATAACTTCTGGGCAATCTACATTGCGTACTCTTATCGGATGCGTCATCTTAGACCAGGCTATCCTACGGCGTTTACGGTTATTTCTACGGAGTTTGTCAATAACTTCCGGAAAACAAATGGTCGTGTACCAATCACTATTCGCGGTACAACAATTCTCCAAAGCAACAGTAGCCACGTGTCGAGTTTTATTAAAAAAAGGAGCAATCATCCGCTTAGAGGCACTTTGCACGCGCGCCACTATGGTTGGTTTCGGCTCATCTCGAAAGACCCGTACGCTCGATTGCTGCTTTGTTTTGGGATCGTAACTATATATCCATGTTTCATCTCCTTTCTTTTACTATATCTCACATCAAATTTGACACCCCTTCGTTGAATCTGGTAAGCATGGCATTGCACCAAGTGACGCGATCCGTTTTTTAAGCCTCAGTCAAATTGTGTGGGATCCACCGAGAGCACAGCTTTTTCACACCCAAATGTTTGTGTAGTATTGATTGTATTTTACTCATGCCTATGCCTAAAAATGCCCGAATCTCATGGTATGTCACATGCCTGTCTGTTCTGATCTTACGGCCCACAGCATCGATGTATTTGTTGTTCACAGCAATGAACGGGAGACCATCACGAAATTCGTTACTGAGATTCACACGAGCGCGTTTGAATTCTGCAAACCAGCTATAAATAGTCGTCTTGCAAGGTGCTTCATTGCCAAAAGCAGTTTGAAGCCGAGCGAAGCTCCGCTGAGTTGTCAATTACACTTAAAGCCGTAGAAAATCATACTACGAAAATTTTCACGAGTTAAATCCATGGTGATGTAGCCAACCAATTTCTAAAATGACGCCACAATGTAAAAGCAAGTGACAGTCAGATGAAACAAACTGTATTCTACAGCCAAAAAGTTCCATTTTCAAATTTTATAATTAGTTTTTAAATATTGTTTGTGTAAGTGGCCAGTTCCGGAAACTTATAGTGCGCCCTATGTATATACGCGATTTATATATGTATACATCGCGTATATTTCGACTCATCCGTAGAACAAAGATCTGTGTACAAGACTACTTGTTCTCAGGACATAGTATATTTCGTTCGTTCTGCTTCGCTGTGGATGTCAGATCGATCGCTGTTTGATTTAACATTTCCGAAACGAAATAAGATAATATATAAATTCTCATAACATCTTTACATAAGCCTTTGTATGAATAACTAAATTATTCTCGTAACGTATTCATTCTCTATTCGCTATATAATCACATCGGACTATGTTCTTCGGATAAGTCAGTCGATTTGTTTTACTTTACATGTTCCACGGTCACGGCTAACGGATGACCTTGGGACCTGTAAAGGACCCGAAACATTTTTATTGAAAAACTAATATACGCGACATAGATCCGGAAAAATTGTTGCATTTTCAAAGAGTAACAATCGAACTCGAAATTGCATTTTCGAAGAAAACATAAGAACTTATATTAAATTACAATATTATGAATTTGATTTAATTTGACGCACTCAATGAAACTTTATGAGCGGCGAAAATTAATCTGAACTGTCTTGGATTTCTCCCCTAAACGCATAGGGATCAATAAAATATTCATACTAAATAAGTGAGGTGAGCCGCCGGTGGGGTTGTCATATTCACAGAGTGCCCCCAAGCGGGGCTTTACGGAGCCGTGGAAAACGCCTCCCCCGTTTAGTTACCAGCCCCCTAAGACGAGGCCCTTGCATAATCGAAACCACTCGCGTTAAGAAGATAGCATAATTTCACGATTCTATTATTCAGTACTTAAATTTTGAATTAGTTATTTATTACATAACATAACATGCTCTTGTTCATAATATTGTAGCAGTTTACTATACCGGTTCAACTGTTTCGAGTTAACTCTACATTAAGAAAAAAAATAAGACAACAATGAAGTCATTTAGTTGAAACATTAAACACTCAAACAAATTCAGAAAAACCCATAAATATATGTTTGCTTATTACATAATAACTTTCGACAATGGCTTTTAAATAACGCGGATTTTAGTCTTAAATGCTACTTAAAAAGTATTGAAATGAAGTATTGGTGAAAAATTTGAATTATTCTCCCAGCGTCCAGGAAAGATGATTAATTTAAGTAACTTGCAACGTAGATCTCGTCAAATGGATCGTTTAGAAGCAAGAGGGCGCGGAAACGAGAAAATGTACCTGGACGTTTGCGACGATTTGATACGAAATTATCTAAAGTGCTACTCTCGTCATTAATGTTATGCTTTTCTGTTTTTACTGATAATGGAAATGTAATAAATCGGCAACTTCTTCTTTTTAATTTAAGATATTTCATATCGAGTTTTTAGGTTTTCGCGATTACATATAGGAAATGAAACTGTTTTTCCGAATTTAAATCGCGTGTATTTGTTTTTTCAAACAAACCGACGCTTCAGGTCCTTTATAGGTCCCATGGTCACGGTTGACTGAGGTACAGTCTTCAACCAGTTATGTCTAATATTGATGCAAACCACCCTATTTTTTCACTTAGTTACAATAGTTATTAATTAAATACCTTATTTTTAATTTTACAAAGAAAACATTCCAAATTACGCTACATTCAGTTTTATAAATTATTTTATTGAATGAATTTTTATTAAGTTCAATTTATTATCAATTAATAATAGAAATTAGATTAAATTAAAACAACGTCGGTTTGTTTGAAAAAACAAACATACGCGATTTAAATCCGGAAAAACAGTTTTATTTCTTACGATATTTTACATGAAATTTTAAAAAACTAAACCATTGTATTAACATAAATTCTTTCAAATTGGTCCTCGTTATTTCTGCTTTATAAGTTGTAACAATAAAAATGTAATCTCGGACTGAAGTTTTTAATATCTTTCCGCTTTTAAAGCGGCAGGAGGTTAGGAGGGCGAAAAGATAAAGGGCCCAAGCTTCATCCCAACTTGTTTATTCGTCTAATGAAGTGGGAGTGCCCTTCGCCCATCAATAAACAGTCGCAATTACAATCACGACTCTTGAGTAAAATAAAAGGGGTAGAGTATAAAGCGCGAAGAATTATCACGTCATAGATTTGGATATTTATTGCGATTCCTCATCTATAATAAATAATCCAACATATTTGTCTCAAAATTACATTTACAATATTTTATTTTACTTACATTAAACTCCTAAAAAAAGAAATCATAGGACAAATGGTTGGCCCCATCGAAGTAAGTTCAAAACGTTACAAACTTTTTGTTGGTTTATGTTTACGGAAAATGGCCGAATGCTCGCGTATAATCTCACCTGATGTGACGATGGTAAGTGTTTGTCTAAAAAATACCTTTTTACTTACCTTTCGTGTTATCTGATCTGGCACTTTTAGGTCACTGCTTCAAACCACAAAGATTGATTCAAGTCAGTCTCGTTTATTGAGCTAATTTCAAAAAAGATCGAATGGTTAAGCATGTTCATCGATGATATAGAATTTCGCGTCGCATTGCCGACGCCGTATTGACGGCTTGAGAGTGTGATATGAAGAAATATGAGTCGGCGCCAGACGTAAACTATACTCGACAACCTAGCCGTAAGTTATTTTATGCCGTTTTGCACAATAACGTAGAATGTGCCTTGAATTACGTGAGTGAACGATAATAGAATCTATCATAGAATAGGCGACATATTGTCGTGTGTTTATGGCAATTTAAGGTAGAGGTATTCTTCGCTTACAAAATCTTTTGTAGACGTGATGTGCGAGATTGTGATCGAATAAAAAAAAATATTTACGTTTTATATTGAAGTCAACATTAAATACTCCAATATAAAAGTTTTAGACTTATGTTGGTGAAATAAATTCAGTTTTCAAATGCTATAGTTGTTAAGAAAAATTCCTCCAATCTGACAGGACTCGAACTTACGTCTGTATGCCAAACTGTGGCCCTAGTTTGGCAACTTAGACTACTTTATTTATTTTTTTCCATCCTCTAAGTTTGGCCTTAGGACTTAGAAGATGGAAAAAAAAATAAAAGAAAGGAGCTGCCCTAACAAAAATTGAACGAACAAATGGCGGATTTCTTCTATTTTCGGAATGGACGTGCATACCTAAACAAAAATTGAAGGAACAAATGGCGGATTTCTTTAATGTCGTACCATAATCTATCGAAAACTCATTATGGACATGCAAACATTTAATTAAAGTAGATCCTTAGTAGATCAATATTCCATTTGGGAATATTTTAGGTTATATGGGAATATCCGGGAATGTCACATGAAATCTTTGAATTTATTGTTTTGCGTTTACAAATACTCAAATATTAGTGAATTTGCACAGAAAAATTAATATTTTGTAATTTGAGAGAGAGTATATAAAAAAGAGAAAACTTTGAAATATAAATCCTATACATTTCCAACCTCAAGATTCATATTTTCATAGAGAAATTTTTAAACAGATTCCAAATAGTGTAAGCTTTTTTGTATTTATGCATTGGTATAGAATTAATATCAGTGACTGATTTAAGTGAATCTTTAATACTTCCATTTCATTTTGGGAATAAATGAAAGTAGTAATATTATTAATGATAATATTAATATTTATTTGCTTAAAACATGATATAACAGGAGATGTAACAAGAGACAGTGCTATTATAAACATGTTTCGCATATATTAAATAGCATGCAAATGTCTGATTATACAATGTCAATTGACTACTATTGGCCGAGCGCTTTTGATTTGTGCAGAAAAACAAAATAAGTAGTCACGTGCGACTGCGAGTTGTGACAAGCCACATCAAAGGAGCTCTATACACTCATATATATATATAATATATATATATATATATATATATATTATACTATATATAGCTCGATTACCACTGACTGATCTAGATACTGACATAATTGTTCTCCCAGAAGGAGTGCCGGTGGGTAAAAATAATGTACTAGACTCGTAGACGGATCGGTCCCGTGAGTACCAGAAAAATCCGAAATCTTCGAAAAGTGGACTGCATCAGGTAGACGCCTACGCGCGCGGCTAAAGTATAAGACCTACCGGAAAGGTGTTCTTACTAAAAATGGCCGCCACCCTGGTCAATTTCTACCGGAAGTGAAAAAAATTCGAAATTCGTAAAAACAAGATGGCCGCCATACAAATTGCAGAGCTTTATATCTCGAAAACTACAAGAGGTAGGTGGGGGGTGCTCGACCAAATGTCATAGAGGGCGGCGGGGGTCAACTGCCGGTGACAAATTTTTTTCAAGATGGCCGACTCAAAATGGCGGCCCGAAAAAAAGGTGGTCCAATCCGGCCGAAATTTGGCATGCGGACGTGTATGGGGGCTTAGGTTACAAATCTGGGGTTTGAATTTTGATTCCGCCATTTTCCAAGATGGCCGCTATACATGTGAAACTTTCGCCCTTTGGAGTCATTTTTCGCCCAGAAGAAGGGTGGACAGGTACAAGTGATGTAGGAGAGTAATGGTTATATCGGTCATATGAACGTCAAAAACTATTCAACTCTTTGGAATGTGCTCCGCATCAGGTACTACCCTAGCCGTCCGGCCAAAGTATACGTCTAGGCTCAAAGTGCCCAAACAAATGTTCATACACACCCTGGGCAATTTTTAAGGAAAGTGAAAAAAGTTCAAAATTCGAAAAACAAAATGGCCGCCATACAAATTTTGAAAGCCTCTATCTCGGAAACTATTGGCGATAGGTGACTCGTGTTCGAACTAATATTGTAGAGCACGCCAGAGTCCAACTGACTGTTGAAATATTTTTTTCAAAATGGCCGATTCAAGATGGCGGCCCGACAAAAAGGTGCTCCGATCCGGCTGAAATTTTAAACACTTCCATATCTGGCAGTTCCTAAAAATAATATATGGTCAAAATTTTGATTCCACCATTTTCCAATATGGCCGCCATACATTTTCTACCGACTAATGTGTTTCGAGGCCTACATCTCGGCGAGTATTGAAGATAGGTGAAGCACGTTCAAACGAATGTGATAGAAGATGGTAAGAGCCAATTGGTGGTAAAAAATATTTCAAAATGGCGGGTTCAAAATGGCGGTTCGACAAAAAGATGCTCAGATTTGGCTCAAATTCGACATCTGGCCATGTCAAGACCGTCCACAATACGAATTTGTGGTCAAAATTTTATTTACGCCAGTTTCCAAGATGGCCGCCATACATTTTTTATAGGACAATGTGTTTGGAGGCCCACATCTCGGCGAGTATTGGAGATAGGTGGAGTGCGCTCTAACAAATGTGATAGAAGGTGGTAAGAGCCAATTGCTGGTAATAAAAAAAATTCAAAATGGCGGTTCGACAAAAATGTGCTCCGATCCGGCTCATATTCGATATCTGGGCATGTATAGAAGCCCACAATACAAATCTGTGTTCGAAATTTTAATTCAGCAATTTTCCAAGATGGCCGAAACACATTTAAACTGTCTATTTTTTGGCGTAATTTTTTAACCAGACAAAGGGCGAGTACATACATACATATACTTCACGCCTTTTTCCCGTCGGGGTAGGCGGAGACAATAGTCTTCCACTTGCTACGGTCCTGACATATATCCTTCGCCTCATCAACAAAGGGCGAGTAGGTAAAAATTATGCAGAGAAGTAATGGACGGATGGATTAGGTGAACATAAAAGGTACCGACACTTTCAAAATGTGTTCCGCATCAGGTCAGACCCCTTAGAATAATAACGCATAGAATGATAGTTTCATATCAAACGAACTGTCACAAGTGAGGCAAAAACCAAATTCATGTAGGCGTAAGCAACTTGTAACTACGCTCGTCGGCAGGCACACAAATATACAAATAATAATGCCATGGAATAACATTTCCCTCAAAAGTGGGGAAATTGTATCTTGCTTAACTCATCATTAAGTTGAAGGTGCCTACAGATTTGCCCGACAATGTCGATTAGGTGCCTACAGATATGGTCGGTTTTGTCGATCGTTACTGCCGATCGACAATGTCGATCAGGTGCCTACAGATATGGTCGGTTTTGTCGATGAAAAACGAATATAGCACTTATTTGTAAATCCAAGATGGCGGACACGATTTTTTAAAATATGCTATATGGGTATCCTTTTCGAGGTATTTGGGGATGCTCATTACGAATATGGCACTCATTTCTAAATCCAAGATGGCGGACACGAGTTTTCAAATAAATGCAATATGGGTATCATTTTCGAGGTACTTGGGGGTGCTCATTCCGAATATGGCACTCATTTTTAAATCCAAGATGGCGGGCACGATTTTTCAAAAAAATGCTATATGGGTATCATTTTCGAGGTATTTGGGAATGCTCATTACGAATATGGCACTCATTTCTAAATCCAAGATGGCGGACACGATTTTTCAAAAAAATGCTATATGGG
>NW_020654328.1:18467-21761 GCF_003589595.1 Hyposmocoma kahamanoa
CGATTTTTTCAAAAAAATGCTATGTGTGTATCATTTTCGAGGTATTTGGGGATGCTCAATGCGAATATGGCACTATTTGTAAATCCAAGATGGCGGGCACGATTTTTCAAATAATGGCAAGTTGGGTATCGTTTTCGAGGTATTTGGGGGTGCTCATTACGAATATTGCTTTTGTTTGAACTGTCGTGTTTGCCATCTTGGATTTAGAAATGAGTGCCATATTTGTATTGAACATTCCCAAACATCTCGAAAACGATACCCAACTTGCCATTATTCGAAAAATCGCGCCCGCCATCTTGGATTTAGAAATAAGTGCCATATTCGAAACCTAAAACCGAAAATGCCATAAGCAAACATTATAGAAAATAACTGTTAAAATATATTAAAAAATCGCTTAAGAATGCTCCCCTTTTAAGAAAATAAAATATTTTAATATAAAATATTTCGCTTGAGTTACGAAAAGAAAGACATATAATAAGCTATCAAAGTTGTACTGGTGGTGCCAACACTATAGTAGAAACAAATATATACTGTAAATTTGTTGCAATATGTGCTCCAATTCAAATAAAATTAAAATAAATAATTATTCAATAAAGCATGAACGCAGAGCCGTTAAAAGTATTATAAAATAATTAAGTGTCCCAATCACTTACAGGAGTTAACGAAAACATTTAATGTTTATTCAAGTAAATATTAGTTCAAGATGCGCAAATAAATCGAAATTACAGGCACCACTAAAATTTACGTAATATAATTATTTTGATACAGAATAGCAAAATGGGGAGAAAAAAAATTCGTTACTTTGCAACACTTTCGTATCTTGTTGCCGCGAAATTATTTTTCTGTTTTAGTGAATAATTACATAAAAATATGAGTTGAAACGCATTACTTACTTGTGGAATGTGATGTTAGTGTCTATTTTATGTTTGTCTGTTCTATTTTTACTCCCATTTACCGCACATTTCGTCATTTTTAGCAAAAAATCTTGGAGCTGTTCGCGGTGCAATTTGACCTTGAGCACTAACAGCCCGCGCGCTCCTGGGAGCCCGTTGGGAAGCCTTTAACTTGCCTCACTTAGCGTGTGCGGGCTAGGTTTCTATGCGTTATTATTCTAAGGTCAGACCCCAGCTGCCCGGTCAAAGTATACAATTTGGCTCGGAGTTCTCCAAACAAATTAAAGATTATATTGTATGTGGATTTGACAACTCTGCAAGACCACGATAAGGATCATACGGAGATTTTAAAAGTACCATTTACTGATTTTTACCAATTATTGAAAAGAAACACACGAAGAATGTGGCTGCAATATTGGGATAAAACTAAGGAAAGTAAAGGAAAGTGGTATGCAGAAATACAAAAAGACATACCAATAGAGCCCTGGTATTACAGATTCAAGTACTGCGGCAGAAAGTTCATAGCTGTAATTAATCGCCTGCGATTCGGTCATTGCTTAGTTCCAGCCCATCTTAATAGACTAGAGATTGTAACTAGCTCAAAATGTAATTATTGTTCCAATGCCAATGCTGATATTGCTCATATAATTTTTAACTGTGAAGCTTTTGGAGTGCAGCGGTTGATAATTGTCAGTGAATTAAGTGACATATCGGATGAAAATATAGCTGGATTACCACTGTCTGACTGACTGACTGAACCAGTGATTTAGATAATTGATCTCCCAGAAGGAGTCGCTGTGGGTCAAAATGATGTACGGGAGTCGTGATCGGATGGCTCCGGTGAGTACCAGAAAAATCCGAAATCTTCGAATAGTGTACTGCATCAAGTGGGACCCCGGCAGCGCGGCCAAAGTATAATACCTACCGGCAGGATCGTCCAACTAAAAATGGCCGCTACCCTGGGCACTTTCTACCGGAAGTGAAAAAAATTCACAATTCGAATAAACAAGATGGCCGCCATACAAATTTCAGAGCCCCGTAGCTCGGCAAGTACTGAAGATGGGCGGGGGGTCCTCGACCAAATGTCATAGAGGGCGGTGGGGGTCAAAAAATTTTTTCAAGATGGCCGACTCAAAGTGGGGTCTTAAAATAAAAGTGCTCGGATCCGACTGAAATTTGGCATGCGGCCGTATATGGGAGTCCACAATAGGAAACTGGGGTCAAAATTTCGATTCCGCCATTTTCCAAGATGGCCGCCAAACATGTGAATTTTCTGCCCTTTGGAGTCATTTTTCTCCCAGAAGAAGTGCGGGTTGGTAAAAATGATGTAGGGGAATTATGGTCGGACAGGTTTGATGAGTATCAGAAGGTAAAGTAATCTTCGAAACGTGCTCCGCATCAGGTAGGGCCCCAGCTGCCCGACCAAAGTACGCGTCTTGGCTCAAAGTGTCCAAACAAATGTTTATCCACACTCTGGGCAGTTTCTACCGGGAGTGAAAAAAATTAAAAATTCGAAAAACAAAATGGTCGCCATACACATTTCGGGGACCTGTGCCTCGGTAACTATTGGAGATAGGTAGATCGTGCTCAAACTAATATCGTAGAGGGCGACAGGATCTAACTGGCTGTCGAAATAATTTTTTCAAAATGGCCGATTCAAGATGGCGGCCCGACAAAAAGATACTCCGATCCGGCTGAAATTTTATACGTTTTCATGTTTCGTAATAAGAATATGCGATCAAATTTTTGTTTCTGCCATTTTCTAACAAGGTAACAATAATATGCTTTAAGGCCCACATCTTGGCGAGTGTTGGAGAGGCGCTCAAACAAATGTCGTACAGAATAGTACGAGCCAACTGCAGGTAAAAGAAAATTTCATGATGGCGTACTCAAAATGGCGTCCCGAAATAAAAGTGCTTTGATTCGACTGAAATTTGAAAACCGATTGTGTATGGAGGTTCATAGTATGTATCTGCAAGCGAAATTTGGATCCCGCCATTTTCCAAGATGGCCACCATACCAGTGAATTTTCGGTTTTTTTACCAGCATTTTTCTCCCAGAAGAAGAGCGGGTATATAAGAGTAATGTATGCGAATAATGGTTGGGTTGATTTGGTGAGTATCAGAAAGTACCAAAACCTTCGAAAAGTGCTCCGCATCAGGTAGGACCCCAGCTGCACGGGCGAAATATACGTTTTAGCCCTATCCAAACAAATGTTGCTCTACACCTTGGGCAGTTTCTACCGGGAGTAAAAAAAAAACAAAATTCGCAAAACAATGGCAGCGATTCCCACTCAAAGTCAAACAAAAAGAATTCTCTACTGAAGTATGAAGTTCAACTCCCAATTTGTCACCAGATACAAAGAAAGCCCTCGCGGGCCGCTTTAGCGGCCCGGCGCATC
>NW_020654329.1:0-999 GCF_003589595.1 Hyposmocoma kahamanoa
ACGAGCAAGAAACTCTAGGGATTGCTCTTTTCAAATAAACTTAAATGATATGGAATACACTTTGAATCAAATTTGTGTGGATTCTGGAGCCATGGCGTCTTTCCATACATCTTTATCTAACACGTAGTCTTCAATTTTGTAATATATGATTTTTCGATCAAAATATTTTTAATGTAGTTTTTAAACTTAGGAATTGATAAACTTAATATATGCTCCGGAATTTTATTATAAAAACGTATACAGTTCCCATTGACTTACAAATAAATGGACGACGGGTCTAATACAAAAACCACGAAAAAAATGTCCCAAGTCAACCTATTCGAAATTTAAATTGTAATGTCATCGCAGTATCGCGCTGTCCGTAGAACAAATGAAGACTAAAGCGGAGTGTCGCGCTCTGTATACGATTTTAGCGCCTTACAAGTGCGGACACTTTTTAGCGCGGACCCGACGTCCATATAATTGTAAGTCAATGACAGTTCCCCATAAAAGAGTTGTTTACCTTGGTTAAACGAAATCGTGGTACCATGAGTTTGGATTTAGCTCTAAGGTTATGGATATCTTCTTTCTTATTGAAATTATGTATATTTTTACGAGATATAAAATATTTGAGTAAATGTACTGTGATGCCACAGTCATGATACCAGTGATACATGTTGAGAAATACCGAGCATTAGTCACTCCATAGCTCATTTTTTATGAGGCTCATAGTAAGTGACCACTTCTCAGAGCCGTAGGTCATCACTGGCAACACGCACTGCTCGAAGACTTTTGCCTGCAAGGACTGCGGTATTGCCGATACAGGTGATGAGGTGTGGACTTTCTTCGAATTTGAAAGGGGCCAATAATGAGGTACCTTTTCCAACTAAAGAAAAGAATCATCGTAGTCGGTTCACGAATGTCGGAATAATTACGTAACACAAAAATACGATCGAATTGAGAAGTCCTCTTTTTTTAGTCGGTTAAAAATGAAACGAAGGCCTCTTACGTCACGCGTCA
>NW_020654329.1:1009-12701 GCF_003589595.1 Hyposmocoma kahamanoa
AATAAACAAACAAATATTAAAACTAGCTACACTAATGATAATGTAACAAATATGATGTTTATAGTCAAAATTATGATGAACCTGAAACTTAAAAATTTTTATATAGAATTTCACATGTACGAACAACAGCGCGTCAGACACATTTTTTTCGAAAATCGCCTCCAGTGCAACGGAACAAGATACGTTAATGTGTAGCTTGATGTGCTGTTGACTGTACAAATATTTGCCTCGAGTTTCTCCCCCTAAAACAGAATCGATTCGATTTGTATCAGTTTTTCTTACGTCACGATCACTAACAAGCACAGGAAATGTAAGCAAAAATCGTTTACCTGTTTAAATGTCCCGCAAAGATTGAATTTCCTCACCAAAATCACATATACGCCTAACAAGGGTGGGCCATAAAAGCAGAGGATACTTATTTTTTCACAACGTCTATACTACCTCAGGTCAAATTTTGCTTAGCTCGAGCGGCTGCTGGCTTTATTTCAGGACGTATTTTTTTATATAGGAAATTAAAGCCATTTGAAAACTGGGTATCAAATTCAAATTCAAAATAATAATTATTTCAAAGGTAAGCATTATTACACTTGAAATCGTCACAATGGTTAAACTCTACCGCTCATTCGTAAGGCAGATTCCCCTGAGAAGAATGAGCAAGAAACTCTAGGGGTTGCTCGTTGTAAATAACATTTGTACACATTCAACATTTACAATATATATATATATATATATTTATTTGAAACATCAGAGATCGAGACTACCTCCATGAGCTAGACGGGTTGCTACCACGGATTTTTGTCATCCAAGTACGTAGTTGTATATCAATCGGAATCTTGTTATAGAAGCGTATACATTGCCCCTTAAATGATTTTTTGATTTTGTGAAGACGACTATCAAGAAAAGCTAGTTTACTTTTATTCCTCGTATTAATGTTATGTCTGTCACTATTTTTCATAAAGAAATTACTATTGCTTTTAACATAAATTACATTTTCATAAATGTACTGAGAGGCTAGTGTAAGAATGTTAATTTCCTTAAACTTATATCGTATAATATACCTACGTGGTCTATTTAATTCAGTTGATATAACAAAAAATCATTGGTACCTATTGAATACAGTGGTTTTATGATATTATTTTGAGATAAGTTTGTGTTTTTTCTATCATGAAAATTTTTAAGAGTCGTGTTTTCACACCGTATAGTAATAAGTGTACTATCCTCAATTTTACTGTATATTTTTTCCAAAGTGACTGGTTAAACACTTTCACTGTTATGCGGAATCAACTAAAGTCATTTGAGGTAGTTTAGACTCTTAATATTGTGCGTGATGACTCATTGAAAGTGGTCAGACAAGACTTTGTGGCCTCCTCCCATATTCTCGCAAGCATGTGTGCTGCGGGCTCCACCGCCAGAGCAGCCGAGAACCGCAAAATGCTCAAATACACTAAACTCAGCCAGTGAAACAGTCTGTTCTCTCTCTACAGAGCCTCGTTAAAGCCTCTAGTGACCAGAAGGCTGGCAGATACTTCCACTTTACAATAAACTTAGCGAGGGAGTGACCTCCCTCCGGGGCAAAATGCCTTATGGTGAAGCGCCAGAAGAAACAAAACTTTTCCAATAATTGATAAGGGAATGGAATACACTGCGGGAATCAGTGTTGCCAGATGGTTACATTCCTTACATTTTACAACTGTTATATTTAAGTCAATTTTCGTAATATTTGAGGGTTTATTATAAATACTACATATATTTGTTATAAATACTAAATAGTTTACGAACGTACTCAACTTAAAATAACCCAGAGATAGTACAGTCAACAGCACATCAAGCTACACATTGACGTAACTTGTTCCGTTACACTGGAGGCGATTTTCGAACAAAAATGTGTAGTCTGATGTGCCGTTGTCCGTACAAACAAGAAATCAATCAAATATAATAAATAATAAACTTTTGCAGCAAAAATTTAACTTTTCAGGTAACGAAATGTAATTTTCGTCCCAAGGGCCTCACTTGTTACTTAGGGTTGCAAGGGCAACACTGGCCGGAACTTGTGTTTCGTGGAAATAGCAGCCAGAGGCATTTCAAAGCAAGAGTAAACGAGTGTTATTGTTGACAGACGCGTATCATCTTTGGTGACATGTAGCTAAACGTCTATTTCGTATTAAAAAAATAATATTGCAATGTCACATTATAAAAATAAATAAAAAAGTATTATAAATAAAAACAAAAACAATCCAAAAAAAACGCGTAGCAAACATTTAAACAACAGCTCTTAGTATATAACTTAATGCTATACTGACACGTGTGTGGCTGTGGCGTATGTAAAAGGAACTCATTCAGCTAAAGCTACAACCGAGAATGAGCTGTGACGCGGGTTTTCAATAGACCCTAGCCGAGTGAGTGACGCACGTGTGCGTTGCGAAGTAGAATAAAATATACTCTGTAATGTCTTATGTCAGGGCTCCGTCACACACGCAAGATTACGCGATAAGTGCCCACCGCTGAGTGCGCCGCCGTCGGCACAAACGCTCTAACAAGTCTTTCATTTATGAGCATTCGGCTCCGCACGACTGTTCACGGCGGGCAACATTATTTTCACCTCTCTGTACGCATGCTTAGGTTCCTTTTTCCTCGTAGTGAGCGCTTTGTGTCATTAGTCAGATTTAGTAGGCTATTATAGCGCAGGTATTTTCGATTTAGTATGAGAGTGACGTATCTGTTACGTAGTAACTATTAATTAATCTGTGCTTACGTTGTGCGTATATTGTATTATTATAATGTGTCTTATATCGATATCTGCTCTTGTATTGAATATTTTATTTATGCCCTTAATTCGCCCACCCTCCCTCTTCATAAAATTAATAAAATATATAACACACGCGCAACTAAGGTCACAAGTACCGTTACCAAAAATATACCCCTACATAAATACCTGAGAATAGCAAACAAATTTACTTCCATTTTTATTAACAAGGATGTCCGCAGAGGGACACCTGAATCTATGAATTGTTTAAAACTTCAATAGCCTAAACAACCTTATAAGCGTACTCCCTGGCCAATCCCGACAAAAAGCAAGCCTCAAAAGAACAACGCCTCAGGCAACATAGTGTAATGGTGTTTACTTTCAATAAGGGCCTCGTGTTCGCCAGTTCGTGGGAAAGAGCACATCAGGTTGCCGATATTCCCGCAGGAACAATGGTATGACGAGATAATATTAAATGATAACGTCGCTTTTGTCTTTAATGTGTGGAGGGTATGGGAAATTCATCACTTGCGTGAGTTTGAGTTTCCTTTACTAACTTAAAACGTCGAAAATTTCTTAAGATTTTATGGGAGTAGGTGAAATATACTCTAAAAACCTTTTAGAACAACAAATTTAAAATCAAATATCTCAAAATTTGTGACTAAACTTTTTTTATTATAACAAGTAATATGACGAGAGGTAAGCGACACGCCCGTCCATAAAGTTGCAATGCCACTCAGAGCTTTAAAACACAAAATATCTACGGGGCATTGCAAATGCGCCCACCGCCCACGTCACCCTGAGACGTTTTTTATAACGGTTATTGTAAAAACAAATACCGATATACAAATTCGTTTTAGGGTCGCGCTCGCGCCGCCGAAACGCCGCCGCCGCCGGCACTTTTTTGTCGGCCCGCCGCCGGTGGTTGGTCTATTATCGGCGCTCATGTCTATGTGCGATACGGAAGCCGCCTCCGCGGCGATATTCACCGGCTAGAAAAGGCGACGCGGATCATTTATGCGTATACAACCACCCACCTGTCGATGTTACCAGCATTCCAAGCACGTCTTCGCTTAGGCTTAAAATGTGTCTAGTCCAGTAGGACTAGCATGACAGGGGGCGACTTGCGCGACAGCGACATAAAGCGCGAGATACTCCTATCCTCGCATAGATGTGGTCGTATATGCGATGGCTCATCGCATAATCCTTTCTAGGCGGTGAAGATCGCCCCGTATGACAGTGTGTACTGCTCATTGTCGCATCTCTGTGCGAACTGGTCTTGGAATATTTTCATCGTGGAATATTTTAGGCAAGCCGGTGGGAATTGATTCAAATGGACGCCTCGCCTCTGAAATACACTTAACTTTATGTAAAGTAGGTAGTGAAACCTGCACGTTAGAGATAGTTCACAATGCCCGCATTGACCCTCTTCTTAAATGAGACCCATGCTCAACATCAGGGCGTATAATGAGTTGATAATGATGACGATTATATAAAACGGGGATATAGAGACGTACATTCGTGAATGTTTAGTAACAAAGCAGTAAAATAAAACCTGCATGCCGAAGAAAGTTTAAAACGTTTGAATAACGTTTTAAGTCCGTAAGTCGCATTGCTGACCCGTAATCTGATAATCAGGTATTGGAAGAAGTCAAGATTAACAACTAATAAATGGAAATTACTTATTTCAAAGATACGCGATTATATTGTGTCTGAAGTATGTAGGCTTATGTAGGCATAACAACATAACAAGTTTTCTAAATATATTTATTAGCTCACAATTGTATGGTACACAAAAGTTCTCGTAATTTCCTGAACGTGATACTATTAACATGATTATAAAAGTAATTAAAACGGAAATTTCGAAAACGTGATGAATTTCAAATGTAATAGTTAATTAATAACGAAATTATCTAATTCATTTAATGTAAATATTAGAGGTTTAAATAACACAACGCATCCGGAGCCACAATAAGTAATTTATACAGTTTAATGAAAACCAATTCATCAAAGTTAACAATTGTGATATTAGAGTTAATCGGAGATATATCGATAAAATGTGTAAGTAGAAAAGCGATCATAAATAACATAATATACAAGTTCGAAGAAGAGACACTTACGATCGCAGTGAAGCAGAACTTGATGAAACGTAGGACGCGGCTGGCTAACTGAGTAGCGTTCTTTTTGTGTTTTCTTTGCTGCTTGTTAATACCACAAAGGCAAAGAAATTCTCATAAACTCTGCATGTTGGAAAAGGGTTACAAAATTAATTAACAACACTTATGAGTTAATGAAATACATAGTACAATATCAGTAGAGCTTTATGTTGAAGAGTTCGTCCAAGGAAGTACTGCCACCTTACATGGTTCTGTCGTCAAGCGGTAATGTGAGCATTACTGCGTTCCGGCTTTAAAAAGTGAAATGTGTTGGTGGAATCACAGGCTCATCGGACTTGTCAACTTACGTCCCGTGGTGATGAGGAATGTCCCTCAGATATTACGATGAGTGGCACTCAAACTGTCATCTTACTACCAGGGACAAAACTTGTTTGTCCCGTCGCTTGATATCATAAAAAAGTCCTCATTCGTGTTGACTACCACGTTGTCTCTAGGTATATACATATATTTTACGTCAGGTTACTTTTATTCATTCGACAAAGGCACTTTCGATAAATACCACAGCTCTACACCCGATCCCCTAAATGTTTCGTCAAGCGAAACAACATATTGAGAAGTTGGCGAATTATTAGCTACCAAGTTTAATTCGAAACTGCCGTAGGGCCCCGTAGGACTCCGTGGGGACGCTTAAAATTCGCCCTCGTTCACTTATTTATACGACTTACTTAGTTTAAAAGCCGATTTGTTTCAACTTGGTTATAAGAACAAGTTAACTAGAATACTGTTTCAGACACTGTCAATTGAGTTAACAGAATTAATTATGAAGGATGTGATAGAGAGAAATTTACCTAAAATGCTTTCATTCGGCAAAAGTAACAAAACTTATAAAATACAATGCTGTAATAAGTGTGACGATTGTAGTACTGAATTCAGCCGCTTAGTTTCCGCTGTCAATGTCAGCATTACTGTGTTTCGGTTTTGAAGGGAAAAGGTGCTGGTGAACATGGACATTAAACCAACATCGGGGCACTGCGTCAGCGGTGAGTTGCTAAAAACCAATAAGCCGATTCTATATTCAGATTCAGCGTTGGATATTGGACATGGAGTATGCCATTTAGTTTCAGCCATCCAGCACAAGAATTCAGTACCGCTGTAGCTGATTACTACATCAGTGTAAGGTAGATGCTTTCAGGCTCGTTGAAGCCTATGGTGGCAACAACATCAGCCATCCATCCATCCGTCCATTTTGCCACATGGCGTCGTATTTGTTATGTTTTCCTTGACATGGTTTCCACTTAAGAACAAGTCTGCTCCGTCGATCATCAGCTGTCCTGTAGACAAGTCCGGCGCACAGCAATGTACGCTAACTGATTTTGCTAGCTATGTCGTCTCTTTAGTCCTCTTACGTATGACTTCATTACAAATTTCGTTCATCAGAGAAACCTCAAGCATAGCTAGTATGTGGTAAAAAAAAATTTTGGCGAGTACTTCTGCTAAAGAATAAGCTCGAGCATTCAAAGGGGAACTCCTAGGCAAAATGCTCCCAGAGAGCGACCAAAGATGAAATCTTTTTCATTTCTTTTATACTATGCATATTTGGTATATTACGTCCTTCAACAATAGGGTAGATTTAGGCCCCATTTAAATTGCTGCGTAATAGAATGGAAGCGTATTTTTTGTATCAAAATAGCATAATTAATTTTATTTCACTTGTGTAACGAACACAATTAGATACCAGGCACAACACAGGTCGCGCAGTCTCGACAATTTCCACAACTACTACAAAACTGACATAAAGATTATAATGCTATGAATAATTTTGTTACAAACCTTTACTTCCATTCCAAACAACTTTACAGCAAATTTAAAAAAAGAAGAAATATACAAAATTAGTACAATGGATTCGAAGCCACAGCCCTTGTAAGTAAGTCTGAATTTCTACGTGAGACACAATTACCGTGCATTTCAAGATTTCAAATTGCAACAAATTAAAACCTCCATACAGTCAGAGTCTTGTTAAATACGACAGCAAACAATGAAGTCGGCAAACTTGCAAAGACTTATTCAAATATCTGCACAAACTTAGGACAATGTGCACTTTAACAAGTTTCAATTAAGGACGTGCGCACTGGATGCAAATACAAAGTCATAACTCTTATCAAGTCCCCCTTTACCCCTTCGTACCCCAATTTGATTAAAGTAACTTAGACATTTCACTTAGTTATAAAGTACGTCGTCAAAAAACTACACAAGCAACATATAATTTAAATAAACCAAAAAGTTAATAATGTCATTGTCTGTAAGCTCGAAATCGATTTGTCGATTGTCGTTCAAACCGTTTGTAACATCAGATTAAGGCTGCCATATTATTATAATTACATGATTTCTCACAGATGGCGCTACGGCAAGAAAGTCGTAAAAAAAAACAGAATGAAAGATCTGCAACGAGCAGATCAAAAAATTCGTAAGGTCCGCTAGTTCGTTCAGTGGCTTAGTTGGCAGGGTTTGCTGGAAAACGCTGATTCGAATCCAGCCGGATCGAAAGAATTTTTTTAATAGTGTTCTTCCATCTTTGTATTAAAATTATAAATGAAATATCATGGTGGTCAAACATCGTGACATTCAATAAACTTAATAAATGTCGCTTTTTCATAGAAAAAAAATCGACTTTAAAACTTTGCTCATCGGCTTTTTTCGATTTCCATAGGATCCCCTCAATAGATTCTGACTTCTTGGTGACAATGGGCCTGTTACGAACTTATTCGTACATTTTATACTTTTTTTCTGGTTGTCATGGTGATGGAGATTTGATGATTACATGTATTCTGTCAAGTAAAAAGACGACTTTAATTTTCGGAAACTATTTCTTTAACTTGTGATAGCCGAAACGATCCCGAAATGGCATCGTCGGCATCAGGGACCGGGAGTATAATACCCTTTCAAACAAACAAGAATTTTCAAAATCGGTCCACAATTGATGGAGAAATCGGTATGTACACTGACATGCTTATAAATTTTGAGGATTTTCCTGGTTTTCCATGGATCACGTCATTAGATTCTTACTTGGTAATGGACGAAAATCGAAAAATTACATATATTTTATATTTAATTACCGATGAAATGTGATTCCGTTTGTTTTGTAATTTAATGTTTTGCTGTTTTTCCCACACCACCGAATGGAACAACCTCCCATTGTTAGAGATATTATCTTTATTACAATAAATACAGAATATTTTTGGAATATACGGAGACGTACAAACAGGTCCGTTGTTGGCGCTGTACTATTACAGTTTTCTAATTTGTGATTTCAGCGCAAACGCGAGTTGATATTTCAAAGTGATATAAGGCCCATTCGCCTGATGAGTAGCCAGGGATGGGTGGCCCTTATGTCGTATCTATTTCTGGTTATATACTCGATGTATAAAGAGGTCCAGGAAGAATGAAAATCATAGAATAAATGTAATTCTTATGATATAACTGGTCTGTAAACACGAGACATCAATTTCACCCAGTCTCCTCACAAAAGGGTGGCGTGAATCAAATTTTTACGTCGAATCTACTATGCTACGCCTCCCCGTGCATCTTCGCTGCATTTGCATGGCAAAAGCGACACAAGGATGAAAGAACTGCAACACTACATTAAAGCCACGTATTGCAACACACAGGTGCATCCGACATTTCTATTACGAAACGTATGGGAATAACCAGTGACAGTACTTTTAAGTATAGCTTTTTTTATGACTAAAAAGTTCCTTAACTGTTTTCAATGTGTTCATTACATTTATTTGTCAAGTTTTATGATAATCGGTTAACGGAAAGTGGGTGAAATCCAATAACTCGGATTCATCTCCTAATTTGCTACCCTTAGAGGTGAAATATTTTTTTGAAATTTGAATGAACAACTAAGATAACCCCTTTTCCAACAAAAAAATTAACCATTGATATCGGAGTTATCGCGTAACATACACACACAAAAAGTTACTATCTATATCTATCTAGATATGTCAGTGAATGGGTGTCGTGAATTATATGTTTTTGCTGCGTTTCTATATTTGTGCTCATTTCTGTAGGCTTGTTCTCTCCATTCTCGTACTATCCACGTCGTCCACTTCACGGTTAAAACTATACACGATCATGAGAATAATAAGATGAACAAAGCATTCGCATCCTTTGTGTAATAAGGTCACATGTGGAAAATGTCTTTTTTTTCTGATACCAGTGACGGGACAAACAACTCGTGCGACTAATGGTACGCGAAACACCTTTTTTTATAATACTAAGTGACGGATCGAACAAGTCGTGTGCAAAGTGGTAAGTGTCACGCCTGTCGCTAACAGTTGCAGTGTAACTCAGACCTTTAAATCACAAAGATCAGAGGCACCGCCATTGTGCCTTTAATTTCACCACCCTTCTAAATCTGAACGTAGTGATGCCCACATTACTGCTTGGCGGCAGAAATAGGTAAGGTGGCAGTACTTCCTTGGACGAACTCTTTCACAAGGTGCTCTACTGCTACTAATTGCAGTGTCTTTCACATTTGCAGTTTTAGATCGCAAAGAACTATCACTGGCGTCACCATGAGACAAGTTGACAAATCCGATATGCTGGTAATTTGACCAGCACCCTTATTGTTTATGTAATGCCGTAATGCTCACATTACTGCTTGGCGGCAGAAGTAAGTAAGATATTTTTCAGAGAGAGAGAGATTGTTAATAATGTCAATAACAAAAAATAACGACACTCTAGAAATGTAGAGATTAACATAAAAGAGAGAGGAAGCTGAGAAAGGAAAAATAAATAATAGATAATGAAAAAGATATTTTACTCAAATAAAAGGAAGAATTGAATACCACATACAAGATTAAAGATATAAAAGATTCAAAAAATTCATAAAAAGTACCGTATGCGGTAGACAAGTCCATAAATACTAAGTAACGAAACGTGTTACATACAGATCTCTTGACAAGACGAAAAAGACTACTCTATTACAATAAACAGACTATGAGCGTGTATGTGTGTGTCAGATTTAACTATGTGTGTGACTGAGTGTAAATTTAGCAATCATAAGCCCTGCAGCCTCGATAAAGTTACACACTTCCCAAGCAGACAAATGACAACGAAAGCATGTCGCGGATGGGAATTAAATAATAGCGAAGAAAACGAATGAATCTTATTTATACAAAAACTCTCTGCAGATAAAAGCACATTTAGCAGAACAAAACAGAAAATCGAATATAAATTGTAACTTACAACTCACATACCTAAAGAAGCAAATAAATGAACATCTTTTAACATAGACTTAGTACAGCTTTACTCAACCTTTATTGATAATATCGAAAATAAATTGAACAAAATGCATTGTTTTTTTAATTTTGTGACAAAACATTAACGGTTGAAAATTTAAAAATTGTAACAGTTTAATATTGATTAAAACAAAATGTACTAAAAAAAACGTCATCAACTAAAGTTTATGCAATTTACCAAAACGCAAAACCCATCTCAAACCGCAAGTTAATAGTTAAAATAAACGATGCAATAAAAAACGCATTGTTTAAAAAAACACTGCATTATCCGCTGTTTCCTAAGTACCATATCCAAGTTTTATAGGTTCGTTAATTTCTTCACTGAGCTTCCCGTGTAGCCGGATATAAAAAGACACTTTCCAGGCTTCGAAGCACGTGTGATTGGACCTTTATTGCAATCTCGGAGCTACAGCTACGTGCTATAAACAGTATCTTGACTTCGTATGCAATCTGAAAATCTCGAAGACAAAGCTAAACGTTTACGATAAACTATAAGGAAGTTAATACACGAATAAAATAGTTACTACGTGTATTGTAACCCAATACAAATTAAAAAAAATATAATGGAAATGTACATAACTTATCATCAATAATTTCAACAACTCAATTGTATTTTTTCAACCGACTTCAAAAAAAGGAGGTTATATGTTCGGTTGTATGTATTGTTTTCAGATATCTCCGTCAATTGTTGACCGATTTTGAAAATTCTTTTTTTGTTTGAAAGGGGTGAGGTTATCCCTGATACTGTTCCGGATACGTGTCGGCTATCACAAGTTACTAATTATTTTCCGCAAATAAATATCGACTTTTAACTTGACACAATACATGTAATCAATAAATCGCCGTCACTATGACGACCCGAAAAGAAAATACAAAATGTACAAAGGAATCTGTAACAGTGACAATGGGTGTCACCAAGAAGTCAGAATATGATGAGGGGATCCCATGGGAATACAAAATAGCCAATAAGCAAACTTGTGAAGTCGGTTTCTTTTTGGAATGAAAAAGTTATAATTACTATTTATTTTACTTAATTTAGTTTTCTTTTTAGGCAAAGTCAAAGATTATTCATTCCATAGGTAAAATAAATTTACACTTGAAAACGTCACATTTAAGCTACTGCTCGTTCACTACGCTGACCTCCCTGAGAAGAACGAGCAAGAAACTAGGGATTGCTCTTTTCAAATAAACTTAAATGCTATGGAATACACTTTGAATCAAATTTGTGTGGATTCTGGAGCCATGTCGTCTTTCCATACAACTTTATCTAACACGTAGTCTTCAATTTTCTAATATGATTTTTCGATCAAAATATTTTTAATGTAGTTTTTAAACTTAGGAAATGATAAACTTAATATATGCTCCGGAATCTTATTGTAAAACGTATACAGTTCCCCATAAAAGAGTTGTTTACCTTGGTTAAACGAAATCGTGGTACCATGAGTTTGGACTTAGCTCTAAGGTTAATATTATGGATATCTTCTTTCTTATTGAAATTATGTATATTTTTACGGGCATATAAAATATTT
>NW_020654330.1:0-7564 GCF_003589595.1 Hyposmocoma kahamanoa
AACGAAGACTAAAGCGTGAATGACGCTCTGTATACGATTTTAACGCCCTATAAGTTCGGACACTTTTTAGCGCGGACCCGACGTCGATATAATTGTAAGTCAATGTTTCGATATGTCGTTACTTATTTATGTAATATAAATCCGTTGGTGTATTTTATTCTTATTCTTGTTGACATTAAATTGACAATGATAACTAATTGTGTTTATTAATTATTTTAATTCGTCGAAGAACTAATAATTTCAATAATCACTTAATCACCCAAAATAAAAGTACAAGCAAGAATAAAAATTGATGAGGTACAAATTCAGAACGCATCCGAAGATAAACTTTTTCTTTTAATTTAAAAAGTGATGTTTTATAGTTCAATTGTTTTTCTTTCGTCTACTATTTTCCTCGCTATAGTGAGAAAAGTTGTGTGTTTCGCTCGGCAGCAAAGTGTTTCGCGTCTCGCTCGAAAACCTCGCTACGCTCAGGAATCTATTTTTGAATCTATCTATATTATCTTAGCTTCTTTCGCTCGCTCGGGTTTCAATACAAACACTCGTGTCAAACACAACTTTGCAGTCTTGCATAACAAGTAACTATTTTTGTTAAAAAAACTGTACCTTTATATTTTTTTAGCGACTCTATGAGTTATGCGCTTTTAAATTTTCGCATTGCTTATACTAACGTAACAAAACAGAGTGAAGCGTAATGAAACAATGAAATGGGTATTTGCACACCTACTTATTATCTAGTACCTATGGACTCATGCGTAGATCAAATATCTACGTGCAAGATTGCTTATTCACAGGACACTGTACATTTCGTTCGTTGTTCTTAGCTATGGATCAACCGTTGTTCGATTTTACATTTCCGTAACGAAACAATATGTAAAAATTCTGAAACCATCTATCGATTGGCCTTATTCTGAAACGAGACTACGTATTTTATCATATTTTAGCTGTACAATCACATCTGACTTTGTTCTTTGGATGAGTCGTTATATGCCGTGGTCACGGTGTTACGGGGACCCGTTCGAAATAAAATAGGAACTATCCTTAGAAAAAAATATATTAGGCCCATCGAAGGAATTTTTTCTGAGTGTTCGATCTTTGATTAATAATTATAACAAATTAGTGGAGTAATTTCACAAAAAATAATTGAATATCAATTCAATAAAAATTTTATTAATACAGTGAATTGCGACATCTCTCGCCAGGACTGGTAGCTGTAAAGGTACTAACTGGGTGATAAATCTGTCAAAGATTTCTCATAGATGGCGCTACGACTAAAAAGTCGTTGAAAGACTAAGTACAAAGACACGACGCAAACACATAGAAAAATTCGTGAGGTCCGTTGGTTCGTTCCGTGGCTTAGTTGGTATAGCGTCTGGCACGGTATGCAAGAAGACGTCGGTTCGAATCCGACCGGATCGAAGGAATTTTTTCTGAGTGTTCGATCTTTGTATTAATAATTATAACAAACTAGTGGAGTAATTTCACAAAAAATAACTGAATATCAATTCAATAAAAATTTAATTATATTAGGCCCAGTTCGTAAATGTCCTAAGGTTATATTTTAAGCACACTACCCCTTCTTACGACCAGCAGCAGACGGTACTCCCCTGGCCTTTTCGCCGAAGTGATGTCCGGGGATGATAAAGTCGGGACAGGACCCCGATTGAGAACTCTTCGATATTTTAACCGAATCGTGCAATTGGATATTGTTCTCGAATTGAAGGGCGCTTTCCGAGCTATTCAGAATATTCGAGTTAACGTTCAATTCGGATGCGATATCGCAAATAAGCGTTTACGGAATTAGGCAATGAAATAGGTTATAAGAATAATCAGTACAGAGTACTAAAAAAACCGACCTTAAAAGTTCGTAGAATTACATCTATTTGCCAAGATTTATTGAAATCGGTTACCGGAAAGTGCGCTAAACCGGATTCATTCCCTACTTTGCCACCCTTAGAGACGGAATATTTTCTTAAAATTCAAATAGGACCAATACTGAGGTAACCTCTTTCTGACAAGAAAAAATCATCAAAATCGGTTTACAAATTACGAGTATTTAATTATATAATAATAATAATTAAATTACGAGTTATCGCGTAACATACATACAAAAAAAACGTACAGTCGAATTGAGAACCTTCTTTTTTTGAATGCAGTTAAAAATGAAAATCCTTTTATACACGTTTCTGTGTGTGAAAATCTGTGTAGTTTTATGTACATTGATTTGTTTTGTTAATTGTAAATTTAAGTAAAATAAATAAATCCATTTCAAAAAATCAATTAATTAATTAAAAACTTGTGGGTGTGTGTAAAGATTAGCTACTGCATCGCGACTCTTCTTTTTATCATGTCGATACTTCTTTAATTTTAGGACTATATGACCCTGAATAGTACGTTGCAACCTTGACTGCGCTGTCCATGGCCGCGAAGAGATCTTCCCTCGTACGGGTATTAAGACACAAGGGGCACAACAGTCAGTGCTGCATGGACTGTGTAGGGGTACTGCAGTCACATTGGGTTAGACTAGCATCCCTGAAACCCCATTTACACATCGTATCTCTGCAGCGTCCTACCTGAGTGGAAAGTCGATTTAAGGATTTCCACACGGGCCTCTGCAGAACGAAACCTGGTGGTAGTTGCTCTTGGCGTATCATGAAACCAGGTGGTGGGGAGTTTTCCGTTTCCACAATGCACACCTAGTGACAATTGGATGGTCACTCGTTGCCTTTGTGGTGTACATCGCGAATAAATCGCTGCAAACGCGCAGTTGAAAGACATCATGTGTAACCGCTTTAAATACTTATGTTTTTTGGTTGTAGGCGATCGTGTGGCAAAGTTACAGCCACCCACGTCTTGCCGTGGACGTCTCTAGCACCTTACGGCACCTTATTTATTACACACTATGGCTTCTTCAACGTCACATGTGGCGTTTTCAAACGGAATACGTGTGGGAGTAGAAGCGAAATTTAATCCTATTTCCAAAGCATTAATTGTTGGTCAAGTAAATACTTTGTTGGACAAGTTCGTGGTAATTATTTGCTGATTGTCGTTTTAACTTATCCAATTTTTGGGTTTGCGTAATTATAATTAAATAAACAAATAAAAAGTAATTTCGAATAAAATGTATTCGAAATAATTTTTTCGAATACATTTCGGACTCTTTACAGGTCACGGTTGACTGTTAGCGAGCCCGTTTGTTTGTTTGAGAAAACTTATTTTCGTGATATTCGGGAGATGGCAAAACTTTCTATTTATTTTAAATTTGTTATCAAGGATATGAATTTGGATGCATTAATTTAAGAATAGGTAAAAGCCAGTGTGTCAATATGAATGAAGGAAATGTGATGAAGTCAGCCTGCAACATTTGTGTATAAACATTTTTTGCATTTCAGTAACTTTGTGCTTTATAATACCAGTTTGAGAAAGTAAGGAAACGACCTTAGAATAATAACGCATAGAAACCTAGTCCGCACACGCTAAGTGAGGCAAATTGAAGCGCGCCCAAAGGGCCTACACGAGCGGGCGGGCCTTCAGTGCTCAAGGTCAACTTGCACCGCGAACAGATCAAGAATTTTAGCTAAAAATGACGAAATGTGCGGTAAATGAGTGTAAAAATACGTCAGACAAATATAAAATAGATACTAACATCACATTCCACAAGGAAGTAACTAACAAAACACGTTTCAACTTGTATTTTTATATAAATATTCACTAAAACCGAAAATTAACCTACTACTAAAACTAGCCTACTTGAATTTGATTTTTGCCTCACTTGTGACATTTCGTTTGATATGAAAGTATCATTCTATGCGTTATTATTCTAAGGAAACGACATTGTTTACGTAAACTATGGATAATAATAATAGTGCACCATCGAGAAATTCATTCACATTTATTTGTCCTAAAAACGTGGCTTGTTATGCATTCACTCTACACGTTTGATGATATCAATTAATTGATTAATTTGTCTTAGTTAGTATTTAACTGTTATTCACTGACTGATTATATTTTATGTGGCTTAGCATTATTATTATTAAGATTTTATTATTGTATTAATTAATTATTGTTTATCAGTTAATTATTCCCTAATGTAACTTTTTTTTTAATTTTGTGACTTGTAACTTATCTGTCATCAATGACAATGACTAAGAAATCATACCGTGGTAAAAAACATTAACTAGTGCTTAAGGGTTTTCATATTATTTAAAAAATATACCGTTTCATATTAAATAAGTACTTATTGCAGATTTTCTAAATCACTTGCCTTTATACTAACTGCCTCGCAGTTACCATATCGGATTGTCACGCATTTGTGGTTGTCTATATGTGTGGCCAAGGCACCTGCGACACAGGGTTTCCCTAGTGCGGGGCTAAGAAATTGTGTGTTTAAAAAAATAATAATAACGCAGATTGCTATTATTTTGAATTAAGCGTACGCATACGGCGACGAACAGAGCAAGCGAAACTTTATAGGGAATAAAACATCCATTTTCTTACGTCAAAATAGTTTTCTAATTTTTCTAATTTAGTTTAAATATGTTACTAGCTGATGCCCGTGACGTTGTCTGCGTAGAATAAGTTCTTCGAGTAGTATACTAATTTTCATAATTTTATTAGTTCTCTATACAAACTTTTATCCCCTATTTCGACCTCTTTAAGACTTTTTATTATTATTTATAATATCAAGTGACAGGACGTGGCGTGGCGACGAGCGAAACCGCGTGATTCCATATTTGCGTAACACAAATTTGCAACAATCTGTAAGGGGATGTTACATTTCACGGATCTCAGGAACTGAGAAGCTAAGAACCTAAGAACTCGATAAATAGTAGTTTTTTTTTTTAGTTAATGATGAAATTAGCGTTACGTAACTGGAGTAAACAAGGTCTTCAGGTTTTCGAAAATGGTGTAATTAATTAATTTCTAATCAATTTGGTACACTTGATATGTTAACTATGTAATTAATATACCAAAATAGTGAAACAGGTTTAATAGTGGTGATAACACAATAAGAAAAATATTGCTTCTCAAATTAACCCATTTGCGCCCGCCGTGCCCAATCGAGGACACTACTTTGAATACCCGTAATTTTTTTATATTACTATTAATACTCATTACAAAAGTGTATATGTAAAGTAAAATAGTGAATCTTGATTTTATTACTTAAAACAATTGTTTAGAATTAAATAAAAGTGGTTTTACTGTTCCTTTTGTGGCGTTAATTTACGCACACGTGAAACGCTAAAGTTAGTTGTTTTTCCTGTATGTTATTACCAACAATTTATTTATTTTTTTACATATATTATTGAAATGTATTCGTATACTATAAAATAAAAATTATATAATTGAGTTAAATAGTGTTTTGACAACTTCAGACGGTGGTATATAACGGTGTCCCCAATTGGGGCCATTGGGCGCATATGGGGTAGTTTATTAGTTTTTCATCTATAAGTAATTTTCAACGAAATAATGACACCACGGGTATTTGGCAGCCACAATTATTACTATGGGCTTCAGAAAGCTATTGAAGCTGTAATGGATGAGAAAGACCATGATGTGGAGATAGATTTAGGGGGCATTTCCCCTGGAACTGAGTGCGCTCACCAATGTAGAAGTACTATTCTTATGTAACGAGATCTAATAATCTACGGCAAACTGGTTATCGAACAACTGCAACTATCTGCAAAGGAAAAACTAAGAAATATCTACTTGACCAGATTTGTAATACACATGAAGAGTAAAACCGTGCCAATTTTGACTATCGATTTTACTGAATCAACCAAATTGTATTTGTTCTATGGCTTGACAATAGTATTTGCACGATAAGCTTTGATTATGATAATGTCCTTTCTCTGGTGAAAATAAAAAGATAAAGCACTGTGAATAAACAGAATGCTGATGTGGGTATCCTGCGTGATTTCAAACGTGCCAGCAGGATAAATCAAGCTGACCAATCTTTTTGTATCGCACTGCCATTCGAGGCAAAAACTGGTGGTGTGTTTTGTTCCGCTACAAGCTGCACCTATCACTAGCTAATACATGGCGTTTATACCTCCTGACCAATGATACAAAGCTAGATCAGCTACAGCAGTTAAACGGTTACATCACATCACTATTGGAGAAACAAATACTCAAAGTTTACATCCAGCAGCTTCTTTGGTGCTAAATCTACAGAACGTTGGTGTTGATCACTACGCTCAGAAGTTGGCTTAACAGTTGGGATGTACAAAAATAGCTGTTGAGCCACAAATAAGCGCGTTGGCAATATAAAAAGTGCATCAAGTCTTTGTGCGCCGGCAAATATTGTTACAAATTTTTTGACACCGCTTGAGCCCATTGTCCCCATTTGAGGACGGCATTTTTTTTTCATACAAAATAAAATAAAATCTTTTTTTTCTTCATAATTTTCTCAAAACTAGGCTATTTTGTAAAGGTTCATAAAAAAAATTTACTATTTTTAACGCTAATTTGTATTTGGGCGTAAATGGGTTAAGAGGTTCGAATGTTACCATATTGACTTTAATTTCTAATTATAATTGATACAAAAATTGAACAAACACAAAGAAAAGTTCCTTAAATCCGACTGGAGTCGAACCACTGTCTGTTGCCTCACCGTAGCTACTGTTCTTACCACTTCTGCTCTTATCACTTTGACTGCCTCCGTGACTGAACGATTCCCGGGCGGGGAGAAATATTTGTGTGGCCTACATTTATTTTATACTACAGTTATTTAGGTGAGTGTTCATGGCACTAGCTTGCTAGTGCAGGACTATGAATGTGTGCGTGTTAAAAAAAAAGAAAAAATGAGGTACAGATCGAGTCAGCAGATTTTATATTTATTTTTTATGATAGCTGGTAGTAAATGATACGCCTGGTCATGACAGTTGCAGTGTCGCTCAGAGCCTTAAATCGCAAAGATCTGATGAGCACTGCCACTGCGCATGTCACCCTGAGACATAAGTTGACAAGTCCCATGTGCCTGTAATTTCATCAGCAGCCTTCTAAACCGGAACACAGTAATGCTCACATTACTGCTTGGCGGCAGAAACAGGTAAGGTAGCAGTACTTCTCTGGACGAACTCTTTCACAAGGACCTCTACTGCTACTAATGCTTATCATAATCCATTCATTATTAACAATCCTGAGACGCCGATTTGTATGTAATTTGTGTTTTATATGTTGTATGTAATTGTTTAAGAACATTTTGAAATTGTAATTGTATTTTAATTAGGTACTATAGTTTTGAATCACGCGTGTGTAGCGTTTTCTTTTTACTATATAAGTCCTCTGTAGCTATTTCTCTATTATTGATTTGTATTTCTTTTTTCTTCGACAATGATTCAAACTCATTGACCATAGTCAATATTTGTAACATATAAATTATAAATATTTTGTATATAATTAAATTTTTATTGATATTCAATTATTTTTTGTGAAATTACTCCACTAGTTTGTTATAATTATTAATACAAAGATCGAACACTCAGAAAAAACACTCAGAAAAAATTCCTTCGATCCGGTCGGATTCGAACCGACGTCTTCTTGCATACCGTGCCAGACGCTA
>NW_020654330.1:7574-17373 GCF_003589595.1 Hyposmocoma kahamanoa
TCGGATTCGAACCGACGTCTTCTTGCATACCGTGCCAGACGCTATACCAACTAAGCCACGGAACGAACCAACGGACCTCACGAATTTCTCTATGTGCTTGCGTCGTGTCTTTTGTATATATTTCGGGCATCTTTTTTTTATAATACCAAGTGACGGGGCGAAAAAGTCGTGCGTCTGATGGTAAGCTACACGCCTGTCCATAACAGTTGCAGTGCCACTCAGATCTATATGCATACTATCTTTCCTTGATAACATACCTATAGAGTGAAACTGCCCCGTTTATTAAAACTTACAAGTCTCACTTCACAAGAAAGCATTTAAAAGTTCGTAGAAATTTGTTTATCGAAAAAATTAACAGAGCTTTTAACTTTGCCTACTCTGAACGAGAAATTAAATAATCTCAGTACAGAGTACTGATAAAACCGACCTCAAAAGTTCCTGGAATGCTTACATCTATTTGTTTTATTGAAATCGGTTAACGGAAAGTGCGCGAACCCGGATTCATCACCTAGTTTGCCACAAGAGGTGGAATATTTTCTTCAAATTTAAATAGAACTAATGCTGAGGTACTTCTATTTCCAACAAAGAAAGAATCATCAAAATCGGATCACAATTTTTTTGCCGGAGTTATCGCGTAACATACATACAAAAAAAACATACAGACGAATAGAGAACCTCCTCCTTTTTTTGAAGGCGGTTTAAATGTAGCACAAAGTGTTCCCGGCTTTTATTTATTTTGAAGAGGATACACGGCAAGTTATTGCGATTAACCGTTGAAAATGTCTAAAACTAATCATAAAATAACGGTTTTACAATTGATTCGCGACAAAAAAGTCTACACAAGACAGTTGTCAAAATTGGTACGAGAATAATATACGGATTTTTTTTTTCAAACGACACAGAATAGGAAGTCGTCGGACACTTTACCACGGATTTACCATGGTTTTTCTACAAGTTGTAAATGACACAGAATTTTTTTGATAAACAAAATCACAAATAATGCAAGTGTGAAAAGTACTTGTGAAATAAAAAATTATACTTGTAGTCTGTAATTTACATGTGTAGTTTTTATAAACGCATGTTTACCTATAATTGCTTGTACAGTCTGTCGACTAGTGCATGTCTGTATGTCTGTGGTCGTGGACAAACTGTACAGGAATGAAATTAATAAGGTAGGGCAAGAAAAACCCTAGCGTCCTTAGTTGTGTGCCTATCACCCTAAATACCCTAAAAGGCCCTAGCCCTAACCATACAAGTGTGCTAAATAAATAAATATATATAAGTACAGGATATCTGCGCCGTAAGACATAACGCAACAGAAGTTATCAGGGATGTTATTATATTATTTATCATATGAAAAAAATCAACTACAAAAGAATACAAAAATTCGAGCAAACATTATCTCCAAACAGTAAAACGAATACAACAATATTTTGTTAGTTATTTATTACCAACTTTTAATAAAAAGTCATTTTAAAAATAAGATTAACGTTAAATCAACTCTATAGTTTCTTTGTTCTAAATCTAAATATTTTAATCGCTTATGGTTTGAAAATTGAAATTGACGTAACGGGTCTTTTTCTGTCTTTTGCGCATGTCTTGTATAGGATAAGGACAGTTAGATATTTGGTTATTTTTATTGTTTTTGTAATTTATGTGTATTGTATGTATGTACTCGTATATGTATTTTTTATTTTTATTTTTTTCTTACAGTCGCCATGATTTATGATGATTTATATTAAACAATTACAATTTATTTTCATTATTTATAATTTATTACATTATTATTTAATATACAACATGACGGAGAAATCAATTTGAATAAACTTCGTAACATAATCTGTCGATAAAAATAGGAGCTAAATAGCTCGTCGCTACTCTATAACGAAAAAACAGCGTCCATGAAGTATTGCATTTTTTTGTCTATAGTTAGTTGCCTGTTAGTAAATAGGGAACTTCATAGGCATTATGTCAAATGTTCGGATGTTTTCAAATATTTTCTATGTAATCCATAAATTGAATCAATGTGATAATTGTGAAAAAAAGTTATAAAATAGAAAATTAGCAATTAGTGTAAAAAATTGGTTTATGTATGGAATATAATTCCACCCTTGGCTAGACTGGATGCAGTAGAGATTTTTTTGCAAGTTTCTATAGCGCAACACGACATGTTTCGTGGAGTGCTTGACGCGGTGATTTCGATAATGGTAATGAAAAAAACATCGATTTGAAAGTAGCGTTTATAGTGCGACAGTTGTTTTGTGCTTGTGCCTTGACAGAGGGGATTGCCTATCGATGACGCCCCCAGTCCTATATGCTCTAAATACACCCATAATTATTGTGGGTTTTGCGTGCATTTCAGGTAAAAACAGTAAAAACGAAAAAAATTCGCATTCCTACCATAATAGATTAATTAATGAAAATAGCAACACTCTAGTCAATGGAGCGCTTATTTTAAAATCGATATGCGTTCTGCCAGCTTTCTTTTACCTACAGCCACACTTCTTAACGCACTAACGTTTTAGCTTAGAGGATGGAAAAAAATAAAGGAACGTTTTAGGACTAAAACAATGTAGTGGGTGTAGACTTTTTTGAAAGATTCAAAAATTATAATAAAGGAGTTGGAAATCTTTTTAGACCCAAGAACAAGGAAATTCTTTATAGTTCTAGAAATATTATATTGTTATAAAAAGTCACTTACGTTTTATAGGTTGTATTGATTTTTCTCTTCGATAAAAAAAACTGTAGCGGTTATTGCAGATAAACGTTAAACCGACTTATTTTAAAAACATAAGACGTCTGTTCGATACGCATAGTCGCGCCGTTTACTACTCGACAAGTGTAAAATGAACCTGTCAAATGTATTATATATCATCAGCAATTTGTCTCTGTTTGAACGTATTGTCACGACGAGCGCGGGGGTGAAAGGCGGTAGGTGGAGAACTTCACGGGTCAGCTTGTGCTGGTGTTTCAAAGAAATGAATTACAGACTTTCTCCGTCGATCAGGGTCGACAATATTGTTGTGGCCGGCTGTAACTCAGTATTTATTTTCCGTAGTTGAATCATCGTCAGACACCATCGCTACGGTACGAAAATATTCATAAAGAAGTATCTACTAAAATTTTGTCCGGTATCAATTTTTAAAACGATATTTTAAAAACGAAACCTAGTACTTCTCATTCGTCGTTTATTATTAAGAGCTCCTAATCCTATCGAGGTAGTGGTTTCTTAGGTTTCTCTGTTACACTTCTCTTGGGGCCTCGTAGAATCCAACATTATTAGGTAAATAGGTCAATCAGCACACAACGGGCTCTGCAAATTTAAAAAAAAAATTATTGCAACCGTCGTAAAATTCGTGTGGCAAAAACTTGTTTCATTTTAATGAAGCATTTTAATTAACTGTCTCCGTAGCCGAACGGTTACCATGCCATGCCGGACTGCCACGCAGAGGTCCCAGGTTCGAATCCCGGGCCGGAAGAAATATTTGTACGGCCTACATTTATTTCTCTCGTGACTTTGGGTGTGAAGTGTAGTTGTCTATATGTGTGTGTCGTCCCTGTTGAGTATGTGCGTTATTATATAATAGAGCTCCTCGTGAAGTAGTTCGTCCAGGGAAGTACTTATTTGTGCGTTCCAATTTTTAACTGCGTCCGTCACTCCGAGATATAGAATTGACAAGTTCCACGTACCTCGTAATTTCATGAGCACCCTTACTCTTAAAAAACTGTAACGCACCTTTCCTATCTATTTTGAGCTCACACTAATCATCAAGTAACGTTTGTATGTATGTTTGACCCAACTTTCGTGTTTTTTTAAATATTAGGATGTTTCACCATAATGATATTCAATTATTTCCGGATACCGGATACCGGATCGAAAGAATTTTTTCTAGGTGTTCGATCTTTGTAATTATAATTAAAACTGTCGTGTGTTCTTGTACCCACGTGTGTAAAAGTTTCTGAAGTATTAGAATCAAAGATTTCAAATGCTAGTACATGCATATCGTCGATTAGAATAAAATCATTTTAAAATATCATATCAGTGGCTACTGCTGAAAAGGTGGTTCTTTTGCAGATGCACTTCTAAATTATGTGAATTTCTTTTGTTTCAGCAAGTATGTCCATATACCAAATGCCCATTATCATCTCATTACCTTTCATAATTTCCATCCGTCATTGAATTTATCTACCCTACCCTGGCTTTACCTACCCTAGCCTGTTGATCACCTTTCTAAAATTCCGTTCGCTTTTATTTTTATCCCGCGATGTCCTTTCCCCTTTTTTCATTTCCTATTAATATCCAAAAACACATCTAAGTTCCACAACAACAACTAAATTTCTGCGACGACAATAATATCCTGAAGTCTCAAAACTTGCCAACTCAATTGAAATTGCATATAGCCAAAGGCTGGATGCCGTAGTGTCAAGGCATAAAAAAAAGAGATAAACAGTTTTTTTCTCTCAGTGACATAATAAGTAGTATGGAAATAATAGACAACAACACCAATTACCAGGTCTCAAGCTACGGAATTCCCTATACTTTAAGTACCAGAGCAACGGAATTCTCTCTGAAGCACTACCTAAAACATCTAGATCAGAACCCATTCAGCCCCATTTAGCCGGAATCAACCTCAGGACCTCATCAAACGGCATCCACAGTGTTAACCGTTCAGCAAGAGGTCGTCAACTAAGTAATATCCCTGTCACTAATATTTGTACTTACTTATAACACGTTTTTGATGACTTCGTTTTAAGGGGCTGGATAAAAAGTATATAAAAATTTATATAGAAGTTATTGAAAAAAAAATTAATTTAATGAGGAACATAAAAACAACATAAACAGAAACGTAAACGGTTGGTAATATAAAAAAGACGTAATACCTAATTCACAACTAACTAGCTAATAAATCCAAATTAGCATCTAAAATAGTTTATAATAGTAACTTATTTATAAAATAAAAACCAACCTCAAAAGGTCGTGGAATTACGTCTATGGCCAGGTTTTATTGAAATCGATTTCCGGAAAGTGCGCGAAATCGGATTCATCCTCATCATCCATTCATTCCCTATTTGCTACCCTTAGAGGTGGAATATTATCTTGAAATTTAAATGTGACCAATACTGAGGTATATACATATTATATATCCCTTCCCAACAAGAAATAATCATCGAGATCGGTTCACAAATGCCGAGTTATCGCATAATACATACAAAAAAATACAGTCGAATTGAGAACTCCTCCTTTTTTTAAGTCGGTTAAGAAGAAGTTCTAGTCTTTTTTCAAACACCTGATTTATTAACGAACATTCTGGTTATGTTACCTCAAATATGCGCAATAAATGCCTAAGCAGCCATTTTAAAGCCGACATTAAGTCAACCTACATACCGACATTTTATCAGTAATTTTCAGGTGAGTTTTTTGTACTCAATTTTGCTGACAATTTTTGTTATTTAATTACTCGAATATATCGTCGTGAAATGTTAAAGAATAATATTTCAGGTTATCACACTCGAATATTAAATAATACTTCATGATGATATTCTATAAATATTTAAATAAAACTACTTCTTCTCTCTAATACTTCGATTAAAGGACTTGAATCCAATGTCATGAAATAAATTTAAACCAGATTTTAATTAAAAACGAAAACGAGTTTAGCCTCAACGCGTGTTTTCTTTATGAACTGTGGCGATCTAGACACCTATTATCAGTAGGCATCTACGTACCTCTAACAATGTCAGTAACTCTGAAACAATCATTGTACATTTACTCGTTTAATTAGTACACGAACCTTTGCACAATGTTACTCCATAGTAACCTTCCTTACATATAAACCAATCTCCAATAATCTCTATCAAAAATATAATCGTCCAAAGAGCAAAAGTAGTAAACCAAAAACCACTATGATGCTGCTGTCTAGCATGAAATGGACTTCAATAAATTTGACCTCGGCTTTGGCTCGACCGTAACAATCACCTTCATTCTGGTAGCACCATTCGGGTTGGAATGCGTCCGTATTGACGCCCATGAGATAAAGACTTTTACTAAGTAAGAGGGTTGGTGGAGCTGGTGGCATTAGATCCTGTTGGATGGAATGTAGTACTAGCCTCCGCAGCCTCCGCAGCCTCCATACATCTTACTTAGTAAGTTTAACAATTCAAACGTTGAAAGTCCAGTTTATGGGAATTTATTTGGTTTTAACAAATATATTATAATCTTTAAAATGTAAACTGTATAAATATAGCTAGTAAACGGTTCAAAAAGATAAGTAGAGATACGTTCGCTACCACGATCGGGTAGAGAGTGACCATGGAACGAAACAAAATCAGAACGCGAGGTAAAATGGAACAATTAAAAATAAAAAATTTAAATAACTTTTAAATAACTTTAAATAACTGCCTCCGTGGCCGAACGGTTACCATGCTGGACTGCCACGCAGAGGTCCCAGGTTCGATTCCCGGGCCGGGAGAAATAGTTGTATGGCCTACAATTATTTCTCTCGTGAGTTTGGGTGTAAGTTGTGGTTGTCTATGTGTGTGTCCATGGCACCCGCGACACAGGGTTTCCCTAGTGCGGGGCTATGTTGAGTGTGTGCGTTATTTATTTATTATTATTATTATTAAATATGAGTAGAAGAAAAGAAACGATACGATACGAATGGAGAGAGGCGATACAAAAAGGTGGGATGACGGTGTAAGGAGGTCACACCGTCACAGACTCTCTCTGTCAACATACAATACATAATCATAGAGCCTTGATCGTAACTAGTTAGTTATTATGAACAAAAGTTTCTTCACTTCCAAAACCACAATTTACACACGCTTCCTTCAATATATACTTCTGAAATTAGTAAATCTGTTCGTAAAAACCAGATTTTTTTTAAACGCCCAAAGACATTCCATCAAAACATTTATAAGCGTCACAAAAATAGATTAACGCTTCTTTCTGTATCTAAATTAACTCTACATTCATATTTCTCCATACGTAATGTCCATAAAAAAATAAAAATTTACAACAAACTGCCTGATATACTGAAAAACAAAACCAATGCTATCATTGCATTGACTTTATATCATGGGTTTTGTTTTTCAGTACATCAGGCAATTTGTTAAAAAAACCTAGAAGACTTAATTAATAAATAAATGTTATTGATATTAACGAATTCCTAAACGGAACTTTTTTACAAAATGGTAAATTTGAAAACAGTCTAGTTACCCTCTTCCCTCCTATTTTATTCTTTATTTTTATCTTTGTACTACATAACACCTTGTGTAACATTATGATTTGCAAATAAACATATTTAATACAAAACGTCCTCAAAAGCCACAAATAAGCGACTTTAAAGGTGCCTACAGATTTGCTCGATTTTTAACCATCGTTATTGTCATGCGGTGTGGTGTAGTTTGACCAACTATTGGTGTCTTGACTTACACGATTTTTGACGATCGTTATTGTCGTTCGATGTTCTGTGTTTTGACCTTAGACTATTTTATTTTTTTCCATCCTCTAAGGTTTTGACGATCGAATTTTTTTTTTCTTTTTTTTTTATTATTTGCTCGAATTTATCGCTTATTAATGATCGATAAAAATGTAGCTTAAAATTGAACTAATTTGTAGACAATTACGCCTAACTTAAATTCCACAGTGTCGATCAACAAAAAATTCGATGTCGATCGTTTTTCACTTGCACATCGACTCGATTTTGTGTGATCACACCTTAGAATAATAACGCATAGAAACCTAGTCCGCACACGCTAAGTGAGGCAAATTGAAGCGCTCCCAAAGGGCCTACACGAGCGGGCGGGCCGTCAGTGCTCAAGGTCAACTTGCACCGCGAACAGCTCAAAAATTTTAGCTAAAAATGACGAAATGTGCGGTAAACGAGTGTAAAAATACGTCACACAAACATAAAATACGAGTAGATACTAACATCACATTCCACAAGGAAGTAACGCGTTTCAACTTGTATTTTTATATAAATATTCACTAAAACCGAAAATTAACTTACTACTAAAACTAGCCTACATGAATTTGATTTTTGCCTCACTTGTGACAGTTCGTTTGATATGAAACTATCATTCTATGCGTTATTATTTTAAGGATCACACGTATCAATCGACAAGAAATATGATATCCATCGTCTGTTGCTTGCTTTCAGAGCAGTGCGCGGAATAACACGTGTGGCGTTAGTTTCGTTTTACTCCAACACGCTCACACGAACACGCTCCGCACAAGCCATCCGTGTGTTGATTACAGGCGAATGTCTTCCGTGAATAGCCCGCAGGCGGACTATCCAAACGGACCGTACGCACAACTGTGAAACCACCCTTACACTTTTACTCCACTTTGTCTGATCACACGTGCCGATTGTCAAAATGTCGAGCAAATCTGTAAGCCTTAAGTCCCTACAACCACACATCAAAATGTTTTATCTTTAGAAAGGTAAATATAATATACGTGTATAGGTCCTTTTGGGTATTCCTTTCAAGGGATACTTTTAAATAAGTTATGTAGACCGAACCTTTTCTTTGCTTTCGCTAATGCTAGGCAACAAGTCGCCTACCTCATGCACAAGAGCTTCGCTTCTGCATCAGTCCATGAAATTTGCGGGTCGGCCCAGAATCTTTCCGCGAGGGCTGCGGCGCGAGGCCGCAATCGAGTATCGAGAGATAATGAGTCAGTCTGTTCTGAAAAGATACTCCACCTGAAAAGATAATGCATTTATAATTTTCTCTCTTCCGATCTAGATCTTGATAGCATCTTGTACGTTCGTGTTGCACTTATCTTAAGTTGCACGTATATAATTATTTTACCATATGACGGGACGAACGAGTCGTACGCCTTGTGGTAAGCGATACGCCCACAGACCACATCTAGTAAGATACGCCTGTCCATAACAGTTGCAGTGGCACCTAGTGCTTTAAATTGCAAAGATCTGAAGTGCACTGCCACTGCGCCCGTCACTCTAAGATATAAGTTGACTAGTCCCATGTGTCTGTGATTTCACTAGCACCCTTACCCTTCAAAACGGAATCGCAGTAGTAGTGTCGCGATGGTAGTACTTCCCTGGACAAGGAGCTCTACGGCTACTAAAAACCGACTGTATCTATAGGTACAGTGTAATATCATAGCATAATAAAACAAGTAGTGTACCTACACGTCTCTCGCAGCACAGGGTTGTCACCATTATTATTTAAGTTGTACATAATGTTGCATAACATAATTTGAAAAAAAATTACGTATTTGTCACAGTATTCTTGTGCTGTATTGAAACCTTTGCCAAATGCAGTACTGGCACATTGATATTTTCATACCAATATCGCGGATCATTATCTAGATTATAGGAATAAGATCATGGAATAAAAATGAAATGCGAGTTTTGTATACATTTTAACGGTAATATATATAATCCAGGGATTGTATAGAATACCTAGACATTCTATACAATACTGGGCTTCTTTAGGCAATTTATATAATAGTTTAATTTCTTTTTAACTATTATGCACATTTTCTAGCCATAGTATAGAATACCTAGGAATTGTATAGAATGCCGGTCGTAGATTAGGCAAAGCAATGATCTTATATGTAGACAAAAAAAAGGCAGATGTATTACTAGCGTCCCCGTAGTGTAGTTTCGAATCTCAGTCAAAAGACCGACCTTGCAATCAGTCTGCGTCGAGCAAAGAGATGAACCTGACATTTGCAAAGTTGCGTTATTTCAAGAAAAATTCCGTCGAGTTTAGTTAGATAAAAAAAAAAAAAAAAAAAAGAAGCATTTATTTACTAGATAAAAGTAAT
>NW_020654331.1:0-19076 GCF_003589595.1 Hyposmocoma kahamanoa
TTATATTCAGGGTAAACTTAAAAAACGCTACTTACGGTATGTTTTCAAACAATAACACACACGATTGTCGTGACGTATTTTTGAAGTTCTTTATTTTTTTTAAATGATAGACCCAGGCATTAAAAACTTTATGGTTTGCTAGAGTAGTTACCGAAATAGCAATTAATATTAGTTCTTTTACCTGTTATAACTTCGATATCCGATAAATCGGTATAAAATCATCACCGGCACTTCTAGGTGTGTTATGCGTCCACGGCTGCATGTATTGCGTGAGCGGCTATGCTACTGCATAAGGTATATTGTAACCGTTTCGGTTCTAACTGATTTCACCTATATAAATAGTCGGTAGTAGTTATCCGTTAAATTGCCAGTTAAAATTGATAGCAACCTTGCGAGCCAACAATGAGTATTGGCATGGGTCATGTGTGATGTCATTCTAGATAATCCTCTAGATAATCTGCCTAGGCAATAGACAAATGGAAAATAAACTCTAGTCTCTGTTAGTATGTACAATTGATTATATGAACTTTGGTAGCTTTATGGTACAGTAGAACAATAATGTTATCACTTTTGCTGTAACACAAGCCCATAAATGTTCCTTAAGAGAAGAAAGGTTTTTTGCCATCTGACTATAATTATAATACCATAAACAACCAAAATTAATGTTCGAATATATTTCAGTAATTCCAATTATAATCTGATATGGGCTTATAAAGGTCGTCTAAGATATTGTATAGTGGACGGAATTCTGTCAAAACCATTTAAACTGCCGTACCGCTGGTAAATTAAGTTCTATTGTTGAGTTGTCTGTAAAGTAGTAATATCCTTCTGCCTTTATCTTATTAGTTGGGATCGATGCGGTATGTTTTCTATATTGATTGTTCTCTATCACAAGTCTTCTTATTTTGGGTTCTAAAATTGTTTATATAACTACAACATAGATTTTTTACGGGTCTCACGATCACGACTACCCGGGACCTGTACAGAACCGGACACGCTGGTTTGAATATACGTAAAATTAGATCCGGAAGAAAATATTACCATTTCCAACATGTTCCCTATCCCGAAACCCAAAGATTCGGTAGCCTTCTCTTTGTCCATTTCTTTCTTCTGTTCATCACCAGCCTACTTCACCATACAAATGATAACCGTGCTTGTAACATTTTCGAGCTTAATTAGTATTACCGTATTCAGAATCAATCCAAGATCTAGACGCAAAATACTGGAAGATAATCGCTGAGCATAATTATTTGCCGGATGGCAATACAGTCCATTGCTTCAAATTGTGCAATCACAATTACTTTAGTGGCTTCTCATCCAACCAATTATATCTTTTATGTCGTCGAGAAATTCGTTAGGTTCGTTGATTCATTCCGTGGCTTAGATGGCGTATAATACGTTCGAAACGTCGAGGGATCTGAAACATATTTTAGACATGATTAAGTCCCGAACTAAAAATCAAGTAATTAGTAAGGTCTGTTGACTCGCTTCATGGCTCAGAACCGGAGCCCTGGTTTGGCAAACTGTGGTTGGTTCAAGTCCAGCCAGATCGAATTTTCCTTTATGTTTGTTCGATCTTTGTATCAATAATACGAACAAACTATACTGACTGTCTGTTTTGAAGACGAAGTAAAATGACATTTGCAGGGTTGACAGTTTTCATAAAATTTTAAATAGTCATTTAGTTGTTGTTGACAGTTTTATCGATATATAGTGAAGAAGATAAAATTTTGTTAAAAATGGCTTAATTGTGAATGTTGCGACGTTCTAATTGCGTTATTGCCTTCTTTATTCTTATTGTGACAGATGGCATACTAGTATCGAAACCAATTTTTAGTTATATGCATTTTAACAAGAATAGGTGGCTAACCGTGACCATGCGACCTGTAAAGGGCCCGACCCGAAATGTCGGTTTGTTTGAAAAGACAATGTACGCGATTTAAATCCGGAAAAATAGTTTCATTTCCTATAAATATTGCTATTCAATTAATAAATATTCACAGTAAACATAGAAATGAGACTCCAGTGACTGTTATAAATTATATTATAATATCTTTTCACTGTAAGTCCAGAGGTGCACGAAAAGAGCCGTACCTATTCCAGCGTACCCTGGGCAACAATCGGCAAGTACATTTTTCAATTTAAATCCACCCCCACCGTTCCTCCTTCAGTTGACTCGAAGGTACGGAACACTCCATCTTTATGTCGTTGGTATACCACCCATTCGCACTAAGCGCTTTGCTTCCTCCTTTCTGATGCGTACCGCAAAGAAATGGAATACTCTATCTATGTTTCCCGAAAAGTACAATTTGGGGCTATTCAAGGCTAGAGTGAATAGGCATTTTTTAGGCAAACGCCTAAGCGAATATCATCGGTCACATCGTCGCTTAACTTCAGATGAGATTGTGGCCAAGCGTGTGTCTATTATTTTTATAAGAAAAACATGCCCATTGCCAAAACCTTTCACCACGCAATAGCGTATGCTATTCATACGCAAAGACGTTTCTTCTATAGTCATCTCTCTCGTCAAAGCTGTTTTTCACAATGGCGGCCGCCCGTCCGTGTTCCGTCGATACCCCTTTTTTAATTTCTTATTTAATAAAACTAATTCTTAATGAAGCAAAGTAAGTTTTCTAACAAAATAACAGTATTTTAAGCAATCATTGCATAATGTAAGAAAACCATACAAGTCTGGATAAAATGATTAAACTACTATGATACCGAAAACTTACGTGTTGTTACGTAATATTAATAATAGTTAAGATGCTAACTTATATAATTAAGTATTCATGTTTTATTGTAATTTATTGTTATTGAATAAAATATGTTGAAAATATCTTGACTAACCATTATGCTATAAGCACCGATTTGGATATCTAAGATAAAAGTAAATAATTTTACTTAGATTAGGTATCATCTAGATTAACTTGCGCTACTAACCTTTATTAAAGTTATGTAAGCATACAATAATATCACAGTTTGCGATAGTCTGGCGCATATATGTAAATAAAAGGTTGTTTAATAAGATTCATGTATTTAGGTTAAATTTTTATACAGAATAAATTTATCTTTATCTTTAATAAGGATTCTTAAAGTCGAGCACCGTGTTTAAGCCACGAGGCTTTGCCGAGTTGCATAAGTAACTGGTACGAGATTTTTAGACCTAATTATGTAATGATTGCATACAATATTTTTTCCACGAGTAAATACAATAATGAAACAGAACTAATATTTAACGATCCATGACCACAAAAGCAATTTTTTTTAAATAAATTTTAACCCATTTATAAGGGTAGGCAAAGGTTCCACCATACAGCCTATTTTATACGAAAGCCAAACAAACGTTACAAAATAAAAAAAAAACAAAAAGATAGAATAGAACTGGCCAAGTATCGTTTATATTTTGACCAATCATATTTTTATAAAGATTTATAACCCGGTTGCAAGATTTTTAGGCCAATTTAACCAATAAGGAGCGTTTGAGTAGCATCCTACTTGATATTTTAATTAGCAAAAATACGACATTCTTTTTTGAAACTCATCAATGTTTTGTGTACTATAGACAATAGAATTTTGATTCCGGACACTAAATAGAGCCTTTATAAAATGGTTTATGAAATTATAATTGCCAGAAGTACAGGGGGCCTATCATAACCTTTCCAAAAAGAATCTTATTTCAATGTAAGCTTAAAGTAAGCATATTAAAATATTACTAATATTCGTACCATGACAAACCTGTCAACCAAGTAATGTATTATTGCTAAAGTCATAGAAAGAAACGAATGATTTCCCAATATTGTCTATTCCTTACTAGAAATAGGAAAGAAACAACGCTATATCATCTGTATAATGCCATCTCTTTCTTTTTTGATATTCCGAGTCGTCTTATCGTAGTATAATGATTATGTACTTAATGTTATTGACATTCAGAGAATTTTAACTGTTAAAAAAGAAAAGTACCTATGTAATAATAAAATCTATTAAAATTACTTTGTTTTTAATTAGTTTTCCGCGTTGTCATGAAGAAAAATAAATAAAACAAGCTGAGTCTTGATAATCACGTTGTGAATTCGGAACTATAGTTTAGTGTCAACTGTTAGTGTCGCCAAGGAGCATACAGATGTCGCTGTCATAATTTTACGAAATAAACATCGCAAAGGTTGTCTGGCAGAAATCGCTTAAAGCGAAAAGACCGCCCATTGTACCACCGCTTATTTTTAATTTAATTGTATTGCATTTGTTTCCTTTTTTAGTGTACAATAAAGAATTTTTGTATTGTATTGTATTGTATCGCGTATTTTTATTTAACGAGAAATGGTTTCATATGTACTAATAAATAAAAATAAACAAAACATTGAAGAGATTTACGTAAATAAATAAGTTCAACTTAATTTTTAATCATTACAAATCAACATTTAGACAACAAATTCGATAATAATATCGTTTCCACTGCGCCCGAGCAACTATTTTAAGATTGCTAATTTTGACATAAGAACAACTTTAATGTTAAAGTCGCATCATAGTACGAACTGAGTGAATGAATAGTCACAAAGCTGTCAATAAAACATCATAGTTTTAACATTATAATAAGTTTACTTTAAGCGCGTCATGATACGATGTTAATGTAAGGTTAAAGTAACATTGTTCTAAGAGGTTGTGGTAAGCCTCCAGGAGTAGAAAAAATAAATTAATCTCAAGATTCGCTGACACAAGATTAGCTTCCCGAATGCCAAGTTGCGTAAGGCAGGACGTCAAACCAAGCCAGCAATGTATTCAACCAGCTCAAAAGATAATTATCAAACCAGTACAATGCATGTAATGTCCTTGTGCAGGCTGCAACAATGTAATGACGTCATAGCCGAGCCATGATAATCATGGACAGACTGACCATCTGTTACTCAGTAGATGTTATATACAAACCTATATTCCAATGTATAATACAAGCGTTTATATTTGTATTTTAATGTGCATAAGGCGGTTCTCACACGGTGACGCGTGAATTGTAGTTGGGACACGTGACACTACGACTTTAGTTCTACACATGGTTATTTGTTAACAACCACGCAGGACTATATCAATGGTCTAGCGATTAATAGAGTCAGCCGTTACTTTGCGGAAGTCCATGTTAATAAAAATGGAAGTAAATTAATTTGCCACGAACCCAGTGAAGGTTAACCGTGCAAAATAGCTAATAAATAATTTTCCTATAAAATTCCGCATAAAATTAAAAAAATAAATAACACAAACAGTCACAAACCACCACCAAAAATGTACCCTACACGTGTTTCGCATCTCCACGAGGCATCCTCAAGGGTTGTTGATTGCTCGACGCTCGACCGAAGAAATCAACAACGCAAAATTTAATGAGTCAAATAAAATACATCAGTTTTAGGAGTTGGGTAGTCGGCAGATAGTCCTGGTTGCAGCATCAGATCAAAGTGTAAGTAAATATAAAATGTACAATATCACAACGTTGCTCTGATCCCAAAGTAAGCAAGACTGCGCCGAGGCAGCGATACGTAATTGTGAAATAATTGTAACTGTATCGTTATTACTAAAGCTTTATTTATGAAATTAATGTATAAGATATTTAAGGGTTCACTCTATAAATTACGCTCTTTAGAAACACGATTACTTGCAGGTTCCTCGATAGAAAAAAAATCCGAAGTTATCTCTAAAAAACAAAATAAACCCTTAGTACGGCGTAAATACTTCACAGAAGGTCATCAGTTTTTGAATAATAACAAAATTAAGTGTTTTCTATAACGTAACTCAAACAAAATGTGCATTTTATTTAATAATACGAAGGAAATAACTAAATTCGCACTCGGTCCGCCCATATTAGCCAGAGCCGCCACGCTTCCTCCATGCAGTGTTGCCAGATTAGGCGATTTTTCGCCATTTGGGCTACTTCGAGGGTTCGCGCGGCGATTAAAAAGTGATCGGCGGCTTGGCGATATTTAGGCAATGTTTGAAATAGGAAAAGGCAATTTTAGGCTACTTAATAAAATGTCTGAGGAATTACAAATTTGATTGGGGATTTTGGGGAATGGAAACTAATTTGGGAGTTAGAGTATTCCAACACTGCCTCCATGTCCGCTTTCGCTTCAATCCTGCTTCGGCCGTCAAAAAAAAAAAAAAAAAAAAAACGTATGCCACATACACTCATACACGGAGCGCATAGAATACCTAAAATCAATTAGCGCCAGAAGCTCGGTGCCCTCCTGCACTTGTATTAAGAAAATCAGAAAACAACGTGGGTACCACAAACTTCCAGACCCGAACAATATAGAAAAGTTAATTTTCTACATTGATCTAGCCGGGAATCGAACTCGGGCCCGCACAGATGGCGACACCATGCAAGGAGGGCAGCCTACATGACCTTCAATGAATATGAACTTTAGTAGGTTTACTTTAAAGTTGTTTCTATTTACTACTCGTTCGATGTCACTTTTCTATATTAAATATGGGAAAAGCCCTTAGCAGCTGACATTTTCAGAAATAATTGCAATTGTAATGTTGCTATTTAAAAATTATTCTGTACGGCTTCCCGTTCGGCGGGAATGGATACTTGACGTCGTTTTATAGAGATGTGACGATTACTAAAGTAATAATAGGTATTAATGTAACTATTACTACAGTTTTATTTGTTTTGCTAAACAAAAGACTTATTTATAGATCTTCTTGGTTGTATGACTGCTGTTATTTTTGAAAGTCATAATTTCTAATTAGTGGTTTATTTTTAAGAAATCCATGTTAATAAAAAAAAATATTATCTCGTTTAATTAGTATACCAAAAAAAAGAAGTTAATGGCAGTTATATAGTCTATACAACCCCAAATGGCTTTGGTTAATTCCGCATAACAGTGAAATTGTTGAATTGAATACTTTGGAAAAAATATATAGTACAATTGAGGATATAGAAAGAAAGAAAGAAAGAAAAATAGTTTATTTGAGGAGTGCTTTTTCATGTTGCTTAGTAATCTTCGTATTTCATGGTAGTCGCTCTCCTGAGTTTTGATTAGTTCGTTGATTCGTTCTATCTCCATCTTGTATTGTTCTGGGTTTGCTGCTGTTTCTTGTTTCTTGCTGCCCCTACTATCCCTAATATTCCCTAGCCTATTACCCTATTCTGTCAGTCAATGCTTAACTGTATTCTATTTCGTCGTAACGGTATAACGCGACTTCTCAAGCTACCGGTGAGACCCGCTTCTGGGAGGCCGGCGCCCGAACCGCTACCGCTCGAGTGTCAGTTAAGCGCTATGGTACTTTAACGTACAATGAAACTAGCGCTTTGGTGATTACACTAGCACACTGTACGTCAAGTGTCTGTCAGTCAATGTCGTTCCTAACTAGGGGGAAAAGAGGACCGCGAATTTAAATGCTGGCAATTAATTAATTAACGCTCGTAGTACTAAATGTACAACGGCAGGTTTCAAAACCCGGCTCGAAGGACCAAAATGAACAGCGTGCGGTTAGGTATTTAATGTGGTGTTAGTGTTTGTCTGTCAATGTAGTGTAGTTGTATGCAGCAAATACCAACCGCCTGCTGTACATGAATTTATGGTAAGATAATAACTACTCTATCAGAATCTAACAGAGAGACCTCAAGGGTCGTCTTACGATCTATCAAGTGTAGCCCTATAACCTAACGGTGTGTAGCCTAACCTAACCATAAATATATATAAATGGAGAGATATATAGTATAAGTAAGGAAGTCTGTCACCAGGAGACCTAAGGTGACAAACGGAAGTTGGGAAGGAAATTAGGATGTACACGTCGTGCGATGTGTACAGGAATGGTTTTCTCACTGCCGGTCAAACAGACTCACAAGACCGATCTACTGATGGCTAAAGGTGTCTTGGCCACAGTGAGAGGAGTAGCAGGTAGCACGTCACTAAGCAAGGAGATGAGTTAAAATCAGATGGTATTGGTTAACTAACTTTATTTACAATATTTACTGACTATTTATACAATATTTGTTTATACTACATTATGATAAGTTTTCTTAGTGTGCATTGGGTGTTATTGATGACTAGGTTGATTTTTGTTAATTGACATAGTACGTGACTATGCTGCACTTGTTGCATAAGAATGTTCTGTTGATGAGGCTAGTTTTTGTAGCATTTTATTCGAGGTCGCTATGTTGCAGTTTCTTCGTTGGTTATATCATGTTCAACCTTGAACAGGTAACCATAATACAAATAGAACGTAAAAACAAAAAATAAAATAACCTTATTATAACATTTACTTAAAATAAAACAGTGTTATATTTAAGATGGTACCAAAAAGGTCACACTCAGCTAATTTGTAACGAGACGCAGGGAAACATCTCGTTACGCTGATTTTCAGTGAAGCCAACAATTTACAGTTAAACAAAAATAAAGTGGCTTCGACCAAGTAAAAAGAAAAATAGAGAATTTAATTTAAATATGAAAATTCAATTTAAAAAAGGAGAAACTGCGAGTACGTGTAGAGTCTGTGTGAGCGTGTATTGTGTGATCACTGTGTTACCATGTATGTGTGGTTGTGATATTAGTGTCAATAGTGGAATGTCACAATCGCACCGCACGACTGCCAGTACTGTTGGACACCTGACTAGATAATAAAAATGTCTTAAAAGACAATTTTAAAGATGCAACAGATTTGTAATTTCTTAATGGTGGTGGAATGTCGTTCCAACATTTCGTGGGAGCGAAACGGAAGCTACCACGAAAGGCAGCCGTGCGGTGCGGTGGACACACAAGTCGAATTGCAAAGCGAATGCTTCGTTGGGAAAACGTAAGCTTTTCGAATATACACTGATCAATATACGGTATGAAAACACAATTCCTGAAAACACAAACTCACCTCGAAATTTTACAAGAAAACCAATTTACCAATGATTTTTTTATATAAACCGAACTAATTAGAACATGTATATAGTATTCAAATGGCTTTGTTTTCGTTTCTAAAAAAAAAAATATTCTATAATAAAGCCAGTGTCCCTGCCTCAACAAAACAAACTAGACCCAAAGAAAATGAACCGTATTAGTACGGGAAATATTGAATCCGAGCTGAGATAGTATCGAATCTTAAATAGTAATGGATGGCCAGCCATTGGCTAGTGGCTCGTAACTTTTAATAGAATACCAAACGTACAAAATCCTACCATTGACACTATATATACTTAGTTTTTCGTAGTTAGTTAGTTAGTCAGGTTTTACTTAATGGAACCACTATCCCCAAGAAATATTTAAAGCCAACCAAATTACACAATATAACCTACTTCTCAGAATTAATTTTTTTTAATTATTAATTATTTCGTAATCATCAAAAAACGTAAAAAAACTGGCGTCCCGCTCGGAGACGTGAGACTATTTTGGAAAGTTTTCGGACAGTTACCCAACACTACATACAAAATCACGCCTTTTTGTAAACCCGATGTTATAAGGCTGTAGCAGCGAAATGACAACTTTTTAGGTGAAAGTCTTAAACAAACTACGAAATAACATTTCTATGCTTAAAAAGGGGTTCTAAAATACACGTACATGATTTGTTAAAGTACAGTATCTTTGAGATTCACAAGTGGTTTTATTATACCAAGGGTAGGTACCATTTTTATGTAACGTGACTAAACGAGAAGACGTTGCCTGTCTCTAAATAAAGACAACGTAATAAAACTGTAATACATTAAGTATCTAAAGTAACAGTGAAAAACGACGCATCTCTACTTACCAGCAATAGCCGTAGATTAATTTCCTTAGGGTTCCCATAGCGGTAGACGTAAAAAAAATGCTTTCAACCGTGTTTCCTTTTCGAACACAATGGTGAAGGTAAATGTGCTCTCTAATAAATCAGGTAGACGTTGGCAAGCTAGAGCTGAATTCTCTCCATTAATTTCTCTCCATAGCCAAAATTGCAGCCAGGAAGCTTGGAATCCTTTCCAAGGTAAGGCGTTACTTCACACCGGGACAGTTGCTTCAGCTGCACCAAGCACAAGTACGGTCGTGTATGGAGTACTGCTGCCACTTCTGGGATAGCTCTGCTAAATACCAACCGGCCACCTTGGATTCAATAGAGAAGCGTGCTAAGAGGCTTATAGGTGACTCGGAATTAGTAGAGGCGAAGCTGCAGAGCCTTGAACACCGCCGTAGAGTTGCCAAGTTATCGGTATTCTACAGGATATATCACGGAGAGTGTGCGATGGAATTGCATAATTTGATTCTGCCTTCCCCTTTCCATCATCGGGGGACTAGACGTGGGCTGGGGTTCCACCCCTATGTTGTGTATATTCCCCGGATTCGCATGAAGCGTTTCGCTTCCACATTTATATGGCGAGAGGATAGATTGGAATTCCCTGCCTGCAGACTTGTTCCCCGAACGCTATAACTTGGACCTTTTCAAGGCGAGAGTGAGTAGACATTATTTAGGTGTGCATGCTACATCCTCGACCTAATCGTTTTGACAGAAACAATTTATTGTGTTAACTAAACTAATACTGAAGGTTTACGTTACGTACACCCCCTATTTCGCTCTTTTAATATTTATATTTGTGACATAAAGTACCCTAGGTCCTTCTCCTAGGTTCCATCTATCTATATATCAAAATTTATCGAAATTGGCTCAATGGTTTAGTCGTGAACACGTAACACACAGAGTCACTTTTCAGGTTTTTATTGAATGTCACGATGTTGTATGATATTATGTTGTTTTGTGAAATTGCTCCACTAATTTTTTATAATTATTAATAGCAAAGATCAAATACTTAGAAAATATTCCTTCGATCCGACCGAATCAGAACTAAGTCACGGAGCAGATCAGCGGACTTCACGAATTTTTCAGTGCCACTCAAAGCTTTAAATCGTAAAGATCTGAGCCACTACGCCCGACACCCTGAGACATAAGTTGAAAAGTCCCATGTGCCTGTAATTTCACCAGCACCCTTACCCTTAAAAATCGAAACACAGTAATACTGACATTACTACTTGACGGCAGAAATAGGTAAGGTGGTAGTACTACCCTTTTTTTTTACCCATGGGAAATCCATTATGGATACCACTTGGCCTGGGGGGACAAAGTGGTTATATCGGACTCTCACCGACTAAAACCCCTGGGGTGTTCCTCACGACGCAGACACGGGGTCACGGGGTCGTCGCCTGCGGCGGATTGGAAGCGAGTTGACATCGTCTTCCCGCTCCCTCTCCGCTGCTTCCTTCAGCGCCATGACGGCACTACTGAAGGTACTAACCGCCTTCCAGACCTCTTTGCTTTCCGCCATGGCTTTCGCCAAGCCTGGCAGCGATAGCTCTGCCCCTACTATCGTGGACAACGTGGCGCGAGGCTCCGCCCAAGCTGGGCACTCTTCGCCACGTATGATACGCGGTGTCCGCGCCTCCTCCACAATGGTGGCATGCCGCTGACGGCTCCCTATCTAGAACTTCGCACAGGAACTTGCCGAAGCATCCGTACCCGGTAAGGAGCTGCGTCAGGTGGTATGTCGGCACAATCGACCCAATCTTTAAGGATGGGTCGAATTGCAGCCACCAATTCCCTGCTAACCCCAGGGACTCCCAGTCGCTCGGTCCACTTCCTCGTTGGTCTCCTCTCTCCATCGTTCAATCTCTCGCGGATGGGGAGAGCCACTACGTTCTCTTGCCTCTTTGCAACACTGGATGATTTACTATAAAACAAGGTTAGAATTTACGTAAATTTGGATATATATCTATGAATTGTAGAACAATCGTAACACGTCTCACATACGCGTCCCAATTATTGCTCCCGGTATTGAAAATTTCTATATGACCGAACGGTATTGTAATATTTAAAACAAAACGCACGCGTTACTCGATACACGATCCTCGTCGCCACTGTTATATATGCGTATGGAGGGTAACACGTGAATAAAACACGGCGGTCCTATAGTGACTGACGTTTATTGGTTAAATGATACATGACAATAATATTTAAAATACATGTAAATTTAGACATTTCAAAAATAAGTATTTTTTAAATTTGCATACCTATATCCGAAAAATTGTGAATGTTTAAATTTAATTGTTTTAAACATCGCGTTGGCTTATCTTCTGGTAAGCAACCGTTCCTCTACAGAGCTACCGTCGATCTTTTAGTGCCAGTGTTGTTTTCCAATGAGTATGTACTCCATAAGCGAAAACGAATCTGAATGTCGAATATAGCCTCAGTAGGGAACTTGTTTTAGAGAAATTAATATCATTATTTAACCCCAAATGACGCTGGTTCCAACCCTAAACATACATAACCAAAAATATCAAGCACAATTTAATATTCACCCCAAATAAACCCTTTTTAGGTCACGTCGCAATTTCGTGCACCTAAAATACACTATGCCAAAAACCGTAAATTCGCTCTTACAATTCTTAAATTGGCTGTCATTTTTAAGTTTGATGTAAACCGAAGTAATTCTTAGGATTTTAATTTATAAACGTTACAGTAAAAAAATAGCAACAAAAGTGTCAAACAAAAAAACCAGCTGTTCAGGTTATTGACCCGGTTTTGGTTTTCGTTGATCAACCGTTCAGGTTTGACTCCATTGCTTGTGACGATACGGTATTTTCGATTTTGGAAGTAGAAGTTACTATAATCTTGATTGTTTTAGTAGCATTATAGATTCTTGTGAGAGTTCGTCCAGGGAAATATTGTCACCTTTATTTATTTACATAAAAGGAAGACCAGCGGTTTACAACTAACTTAAATAATAATATTAGCAACTGAGAGTCAATTATTATATAATAAGGTATAATATATAATATAATAAAACATAATCGATACGACAAAGCAAAAAAACAGAAAGAAACAATCGATCCGGCCGAATTCGAACCGACGCCTTCTAGCATATCGTGCCAGACGCTATACCAAATAAGCCACGGAACGAATCAGCGGACCTCACGAATATTTCTATGTGTTTGTTGTTGTGCCTTTGTATTTGGTTGTTTCAACGACAGAGAAATCTTAAGTATTTCGTCACTTAGTTACATGGTTATCATAAATAGCGCTATGGCTAAAAAGACGTTCGAAGGATTTTTTTCTGAGTGTTCGATCTTTGTATTAACAATTATAACAAACTAGTGGAGTAATTTCACATAAAAAATAATTGAATATCAATTCAATAAAAATTTAAAGACAGAAACAAGTTTATGGCAGAGATGCGTGAATGAAGGTAACGAGTTTATTTGGTTTATATATCGTTAAACCGTACATTACCCAGTACAAAAAAGCTGAGTAACGAAATAGATTTCTCACAGGTGACGCTACAGCAAAATTGTCGTTAAAAACCAAAACAAGGATCAGCAACAAGCACATAGAAAAATTTGTAAGATCTGGTTGTTCGTTCCGTAGCTCAGTTGGGAGAGCGTCTGGCACAGTATGCTTGATGGCGTTGGTTCGAATCCAGCCGGATCGAAGGAACTTGCTTGGTGTTCGATCTTTGTATTAATAATTATAACAAACTAGTATAGTAATTTCACAAAAAAATATTGTATGTCATGGTAGTAAAGCATCGTGGCATTCAATAAAATTTAAAAAAAAGCAATGCAGTTTAAGGTTCTACTCCGCCATTACTGGCGGAGGTATCTCCGCTATTGCTAAAATAAATGAAATCGTTAAAAAAAGTCGAATGGAACTTATGTCTTTTTTCCGATTTATATTATAATGGAAATGAAACTATTTTTCCGGATTTAAGTCGCGTATATTTGTTTTTTCAAACAAACCAACATTTCGGGCCCTTTACAGGTCCCATGATCACGGTTGACTGGCTTTTGTCGGAATTTCGACTAAGGCCAGTTTTGAAGAGTAACTAAGGTTTTTATACAATTTTGAAATTCCTATCTTCCTACACCATATAACCTAAAATCGTAGAAAACATTTTTTAGTTTTTAACCGACTTTAAAAAGAGGAGGAGGTTCTCAATTCGACTGTATGTTTTTTTTGTATGTATGTTACGCGATAACTCCGGTATTTGTGAACCGATTTTCATGATTCTTTTTTTGTTAGAAAAAGGGTACCTTCATAGTGGTCGGTTTATTTCATTTTGAAAAAATCATCCACCTCTAAGGGTGGCTATTCACGCATGAAGATTCATTTTTATAAATAGCACCTAAATTTTATTTAAGGAGCAATTATTTTAGTGGTTGGTTTTGCTATTCTCCAATTCAAGGCGTTTTTCTCCAATATACTTTGAGTAGAGAGAACCGATTTTTATTATCTCCTGTGTCAAGACCTGTATAGTGGCGAACTAGAGGATATTTCAATAAAACTTGGCAAATAGACATAATTCCACGTACTTTTGAGGTTGACTTTTTTGAAATATTATTAACATGCAAATTCTATCATCGCGGTTGCCATGGATACACACACAGACAACCACAAATGACACCCAAACACACGAGAGACATAAATATAGGCCATACAAATATTTCTCTCGTCTCGGGAATCGAACCCGGGACCTCTGCGTGGCAATCGAGCATGGTAACCGTTCGGCCAAGGAGCCGGATGTAAATAGCGTATATTTGTTTTTTCAAACAAACTAATGTTTTGGGCCCTTTACAGGTCCCATGGTCACGGTTGATTGTCAACCAAAAAACAAATATAGGCGTTTTAAGTCCGGAAAAATAGTTTCATTTCCTATGTGTAACAATCGCGAAAACCTAAGAACTCGATATATATTATAATTTAATAAATGGATTCTATTCTATTCTATTCTAATGTATAGAAAATCGAAAAAATATAAAAATATATTTTCTCGGAAGTGCTCTCGGTATGTCGAAACTTTTCAAGACGTCGTCATATTACTCGATTACTTAAACGTTACTTAAGCTCCCATGACCCTTAAAAGTTTAATAAATCAAAGTGTCTCACTTGACTGGCCACGGATTTCGATCTTGATTGAACCGGTTTGATCCGGAATTTTCCGCATTCTTCCGGATAGTTTCAGACTTGAAAGAATAGTTGAGACATCCTTTTACTTTCGGGATTAATTGGGTGAAAAGAAGTTAGCGCTAGGCTTTGTAAAGACGTTAAGAGTAACTTTGGCTTTTGATACACTAATAGTGGAAAGCTCAATAATGAAGTAATGAGATCTTTATGACAAATATATGTATTATATGTATATCTATAAGTTAGCTCTATTAATATGAACAGCTTTTAACTGTTAGCTTCTACTATTTTTTTACGAAATCTCGTCAGAAACGATTAATAGAATAAACATTACCAATTCAAATTATGTACACAAAGAAATACTTAATAATATATTTGTTACCCTGTTTACACCACTTTTTTTATGATATCAAGTTACCGGACGCACAACTCGTGCGTCTGATGGTAAGCGACACTTCTGTCCACAGCAGTTGCAGTGTCACTCAGAACTTTCAATCGCAAAGACCTGAGGGGCACTGCCATTGCGCCTGTTACCTTGAGACATAAAATTGACAAGTCCTATGAGCCTGTAATAATGCTCACATTACCACTTGGCGCCAGAAATAGGTCAATGTGTTCTGCCCACCATGACGTATGGTGTCGAGACATGGACGCTCACGCAGGAGACTAATAGGTTGTACAGAGACTCATGGAACGCGCCATATTCGGCATCAGCATTGTCGTGACTCGGTCTGAGTTCCGAACGTTGAGATCCGTCAACGGACGAAAGTCCAGAATACTGGAACTCGGATTATGGAACCCAAATGGGGTTGGGCGGGCCACATAGCAAGGCTAAGTGATAAAAGGTGGAGCAAAAAATCGACTGATTGGGGGCCGAGGATAGACAAAAGAAGAGGCGGGCGCCCAGTTGCGAGGTGGATCGACGACATAGTACGCGTCACAGGGCGTCAATGGATTCGGCTAGCACAGGACCGTGGTGAATTGCTTAAATTTTGGAAGGCCTGTACCCAGCAGTGGGTGAAATTAGGCTGAGGATGATGATGATGGCAGAAATAGGTAAGGTAAGAACTTCCCTGGACGAACTTTTTCACGAGGATTTCTAATGCTATTAAACTGCTAGACAATGGAGTAGTTTTAGCAGCTATAGAGCTCTCGTGAAAGAGAAGTACTATCACCAGACCTAATTTCTGCCACCAAACAGTAATGATCAACATTATCACATTCACACACCACATCAAAGTAATCTGAATTTGAAACTGAGTGGCATTGCAATTGTCCTGGGTAGACATCGCATAGCACGATTTGTGCGTCCCGTCATTTGCAAAAAATATATTTTCACAGGCGATCAATAGCTGAATTAATCAGATAGGCATACATTTGCGAGTAACGTGAATTAGTAGACGGTCGAAAGGACAGTTGGAATTTGTTTATGTTTAATTACATAATATTATGTTTGTCCATTAAATGTTTACTCTCATCCTACTCAATAGATAACACCATGTAACACGAGTTTTGTTTCTTTTCTTTGGCTATCAATTGTATTGTCTAATTAGTTCTGACATAAAAACATGAAATTTCCCTGCAAAAACATTACTCTTTTGGACAAGAAAAGTTGTAATTTGCGTATCATTAAGAAAACTTATTTTCTAGTTTCCCTTTAATTTAAGACAAAAAGGGATCGTTATATTTCAAATTAATAGTATATTTAAACCAAAATTCTACAAATTGAAGATGAAGAATTTAGAAATACGTCAATTCCCGAGATTTTGTAAATATTACGTAGCTATGTGAATACCACTGACAGTCACATTACCAAAGTTTCAAGGGTATAGCTATACTTTTGTACATACTTGCTGGTCAATTAAACAGAAACAAAATTTGCTACACAGTATTTTTTTAATTAACTTTTAAAATAGATTGATTGCCATACAAAAATATCAAATAAAGTGCCATCTATGGACACAATATTGAACTACATAGTCACCGACTTTGAAAAGTTTATTAATTCCTCTACGCTGCTATTCGAAGCGCAATGGAAACAAACTCTCCGTCACGGCGTATCAGTCACCGTTTGACGTACCCGTGACTAAATGCCAACTGGGCAATACCGATTCTATTGTTTTAGTCGCTTTTCACATCCTGTGCTTGTCGGAATTCGACTAAGGCCAGTTTTGAAAAGTAACTAAGTTTTTATGCTATTTTGAAATTCATGTCTTCCTACATCATATAACCTAAAATCGAAGAAAATATTTTTTATTTTTTTGAAATATTATTAACATGCAAATTTATTAGTGAACCGAAGGATTAAGCACACACTCTTAGCACTGCATTAGGGAAACCCTGTATCGCAGTTGCCATGGATACACACATAGACAACCACAACTGACACCCAAACTCACGAGAGAAATAAATGTAGGCCATACAAATATTTCTCCCGGCTCGGGAATCGAACCCGGGACCTCTGCGCGGCAGTCCAGTATGGTAACCGTTCGGCCACGGAGGTAGTTAAACAAAGAGCTCTTCTGCTTCTAAAACTCATATTCAAAGTACATGGATTTTTCTACTTTAACACAAGGTAGTTGGTGTAGTTGTCCTACTAAAGGCCTTTCTCATTTATATTTAGTAAAATAATATTCCGTGCAAATGTTTATAAAAACATACCAAATTATTCGTGTGTTTATTATGTATGTTTACTTTTTAAACGGATACGTTCTAAAACAATGTAATAAAACTTGAGAGGAAAAAAAACAATAGTAAAAAAAATAGTTTTAAAAGCCAAAAGTTACGAGATAAATAAATGTAGACCTATTACTCTTTGGTCGAGAATCGAACCGGTAACCGTTCGGCCACGGAGGCAGTTCGGGACTAGACAGCCACGTGTTACGTATGTAAACAGCACACGGAAGAGTCAAATGCAAAGTCAAAGTCAAAGATCATTTATTCCATAGGTAAAATAAATTTACACTTGAAAACGTCACATTTACATTACATTACATTAAGCTACTGCTCGTTCACTACGCTGAATTCCCTGAGAAGAACGAGCAAGAAACTCTAGGGATTGCTCTTTTCAAATAAACTTACATGCTATGAAATACACTTTGAATCAAATTTGTGTGGATTCTGGAGCCGTGTCGTCTTTCCATACATCTTTATCTAACACGTAGTCTTCAATTTTGTAATATTGAAATTATGTATATTTTTACGGGCATATAAAATATTTGAGTAAATCTACTGTGATGCCGTGTTACCAGCCTCCTTAAACTTTTCTCTGAAAGAAACCCGGGAGCCTAGACGGTACACAGAACGAATCGCTCGTTTTTGCAATACAAATATAGTTTAAATATCTGCCGCTTTACCCCACATGAGAATCCCGTAGGACATTATACTATGGAAGTAACTAAAGTAAACTAGTCTAGCAGTACTAACATCGGTAAGCTTACATATCCTGCGGACTGCGTATGCAGCGGAGCTTAATCTGCTGGCCAGGGAAGATATAATGTGGAAACCATTGAAGTTTACTATCTAAGGTCACTCCCAAGAAGACTGCTTTATTAACAAGATCTAACTTTTCTCCGTTATTTCTATGCTTGGACTAGACGATTTTACGTTAGGTAATTCTAATTTAACACAATTTGTCTTCTTGGCATTAAGCAATAAATTGTTAGCATTAAACTAATAAACTACCTTAGAGAGGGTATCATTAACATGATCATAGTTAATGTCATGTCTGTCTGTTTTAAAAATTAAGGATGTGTCATCAGCAAACAATACTATTTCGCAATGGTCCTTAACAAAGAATGGCAGATCATTAATATAAATCAGAAATAAGAAAGGTCCAAGTATTGAGCCCTGCGGTACACATTTTCACCGGAGAACATAAAGAAGTCACTCCATTTATGTCTACTTTCTGAATTCTACAGTACAAGTTCCGACGCCTTGCCATTTACACCGTAATATTCCAGCTTCCTAATAAGAGTAATATAGTCAAGTCAGTTTTCGAATATTTTACTTAAAGCTGGTAAAATTGAAATGGGCCTATAGTTGCTGGGATCATCTTTCCTACAGCTTTTGAATAACGGAATAACCTTGCTGTATTTCGTTAAATCGGGAAAAACACCTTCGTCAACGCATCTATTGAAAGCTACAGATAAATGTGGGGAAATCAGATCAATAACTGAGTCTAT
>NW_020654332.1:0-21792 GCF_003589595.1 Hyposmocoma kahamanoa
TTTTATCTCGTTTAATCAGCAATTTAGTTTTCAAATTAAATATGTATAATATTAGTAGACTACGCACACCATCGAGTATATAACCAGAAATAGAGACGAAATAAGGGCTATATATTCCTGGTAACACATTAGCGAGACAGCTCTTATAAATATCAACTCTCGTTTGCACTGAAATATAGACAGGCCAACTACTGACCTGTGTGTACGTCTCCGTATATTCCAAAAAATATTCTGTATTTATTGTAATAAAGGTAATATCTCTAACAATGCCGTGATGTTCTATTCGGTGGTGTGGGAAAAACAGCAAAACGTCTAGTTACAAAACAAACGGAATCACATTTCGTCGGTAATTAAATATTAAATATGTAATTTTGCAAGTTTCGTCCATTATAGCAAAGCTCAAGTTAACTGGTCGATTTGAAGTGAAACAGTTGACGACACCCGTCAATTGTTTCGAATTCGGGCTGGCCAATCGGAGCGCAGTTGTCACAGTAATGATATGGCTGAATAGTTTTCAAACAAATTAAATAACATTTCGTCTTATTTCTGGTTATATACTCGATGACGCCCACACTAAATACAATACAGTAAGTATAATACTCGTATTAGGTATGTATTTATGGATCTTTGTAATCTGATTATAAGTAAATAAATTTAAAGAAATAATAAATTGATCCATGCTATAGAATAATAATAATAACGCGCACACACTCATAGCCCTATAATAGGGAAACCCTGTATCGCGGGTGCCATGGACACGCACATAGACAACCACAAATTACACACAAGCTCGCGAGAGAATTAAATGTAGGTAGCGCTATTTTATACAATAGTTTGTAACACACAATGCCGTCTATTGATATTTGAATAATATTACAAGAAAAAAGAATCTTATTATACTTAATATTAATTAAAGAGGAATTAAGCGATATCCACGGCCATTTACATAATACAAACTAGAGATGCCACGAATAGTGATTTGGCCGAAACGCCGAATGTTACGATCTGTCTCATTACGTTGCGTGCGGAGGTAACGGGGGTGGGGTGATTTTGTTGAAAAATGACAAAACGATAGAATCAATGCATAACAGTTTCTGGGCCCGTTTTGAAGAAGTCGCTACCAATAATATGCAAAATGATGAGGATGTTGAGAAAATTTATATTGCACGTGAGATTGATTTTTATTTGAAAACTGCTCGCCTAGATCCGACGGCAGATCTTTACAAGTGGTGGTCAGTAAAACGCAAAGCAGTATCCCAAGCCTGTGTAATTTTTTTTAAGATTTATCTATTGTCTCCTGACAGTAGTGTTTATAGTGAGAGGCTATTTTCAGAAGCAGGAATTGTTTATGAGGAAAAGCGCAATCGTTTGTTACGAACCAATGCTGAAAAAATTGTTTTCATTCACCATAACCTGCTACTGATTGATTTCAAGTATTAAAGCAATAATTTGTGATACATTTTGAATAATATGTGCTTTTTTCATTATTTGATAATCGGTATTCGGCTGAATACCGAATGGTAACGCCAGATAGTTTGTCTGAGCTCGCATTTCCTTTTCCTTTCCCATCCTAATCCGTGCTACGCCAAAACCGCATAAATGGCCAGTGACTGAAAAATAAGTGTGTAAAAAATCCACATCCGCAACATCGCATTTTTTATAAATTAACTATCCGTATCTCCGCCCAGCATTAAGCTGCGTACGCAAGTGTTTACATGGTGGCATTATTGGTGGTCGGCCGCAAGTGACGTGGTGAAGCGTAACGCACGAGCCCTTCGACGTTTCTGACAGTAAAGGTTGGTGGTAGCACGACTTCCCTTCCTTTTACTTAAGAGCTCACGTTTCCAGCAGCTCTCCAAGAAGGTTTTAAATTTTGTCATATAGCGTCACCACCGAATATTAAAAAAAGTGGCTAAATAAGCCGAATACAGTATAGTAGCCGAATATTCGTGGCATCTCTAATATAAAATACTTCCAGGACCTTTTAAACCTTTTTCAGAGCTATTATCTATAGTATGGACATTAGCAGTCCTGTACACTCATTGGTGCATGACAATACTTATATTGAATCACTAACACTATTTTGACCCAATTGTAGTTATTATTATTTTTATTTTATTGTTTCCAGTGTGACCAGTGCCCGGCAAAATTTAAATCACTTACCCTAATGAGAATACATAAGAACAGACATCGTGCTGCGCAGTATACTTTTCAGGTAAATAAAGCAATAATAACTAAATAATACTCGTAATTTTAATTGTGTTATATATTGAAAGTGTAACTCATTTTTAACCAACTTCAAAAAAGGCAGTTTTCAATTCGACTGTATATTTTTTTGTAATATCCACACATCGAATATATGTATAACCAGCAATAGAGACGAAATGTCATTTAATTTGTTTGAAAACTATTCAGCCAAATCATTACGGTGACGACTGCGCTCCGATTGGTCAGCCCGACTTCGAAACAATTGACGGGTTACTTCGAAACGACCAGTTTAACTTGCGCTTTGCTATAATGGACGAAAATCGAAAAATTAAATATTTAATTACCGATGAAATGTGATTCCGTTTGTTTTGTAATTAGATGTTTTGCTGTGTTTCCCACACCACCGAATAGAACATCACGGCATTGTTAGAGATATTATCTTTATTACAATAAATACAGAATATTTTTTGGAATATACGGAGACGTACACACAGGGCAGTTTTTAGCGCTGTATTATTCCAGCTTTCTGATTTGCGATATCAGTGCAAACGAGAGTTGATATTTAAAAGTGATATAAAGCCCATTTGCCTCATGAGTTGCACGGGATGGATGGCCCTTATTTCGTCTCTATTTCTGGTTATATACTCGATGCGTACACACAAAAAATACATTAAATCATAATAAACTTAATGCAGCCGAGACCACAACTGCATGAAATTGTTAAACCGACTTCATGCTGCCGAGATTTCACGCATTAACTGCAAACATGCGGTCAATCTGCTAGCAGCCTTACGCAATTACTCTTATACTCATTTAAACTGTGGCTACCATGTTACCATGTCGGACTGCCAGGTAGAGGTTCCAGGTTCGATACCCGGGTCGGGAGAAAAATTTGTATGGCTTGTAATTTGTGGTTGTCTATGTGTGTGTGTCCATGGCGCCCGCGGCACAGGGTTTCCCTAGTGCGGGCTGTGTTAAGTGTGTGCGTTATTATTAGTGAACCGATTTTGAGGATTATTTTTTTTGTTGGAAAAAGGGTACCCCAGTATTAGTTTCATTTAAATGCCAAGATTTTTTCAAATCGGTTACCGGAAAGTGCGCGAAACCGTAGTCATGTGTTGTTTTGTGATCGTGTTTGTGGAATATTTTTTTCAAATTTGAATGGGAACTACTGAGGTAATCACATTCCAACAAAAAAAAATTCGGTGTTATAGTGAAAAATTCGGTATTGTCTGTGCAACACAGAAAAAAAGAAACAAGTCTAACTGAGAACCTCCTTTTTTGAAGTCGATTAAGAATAAATATGGAATGGCGGTTAACCTTTTTTTTTGTATTTATGATCATTGCGGTTAACAAAGAGAATCTATTACCATAGACAATACTCGTTTTGTGATTGTACAGTACAGACAGTTTCTATAGTTACTTATGATATTCAAATGGCTTCAATTTTGTTTGTAAAACAAAAATCTAAAAAACCGACCTCAAAAGTTCGTGGAATGACATTTATTTGCCAAGTTTTATAGAAATCGGTTACCGGAACGCGAAACCGGATTCGTTCCCCACTTTGCCACCTTTAGAGGGGAATATTTTCTTCAAATTTAAATGGGACCACTACTGAGGTACCCTCTTTCCGAACCTCCTCCTTTTTTTGAAGTCGGTTTATAATCAACTCTTAACAGTAACTGTTGTATTGAGATGAACTTTATCGTTGTTGTATTAGTGTCTAGTTTGCCGCAACAGCTTCGCGCGGCGTCGGAATGCGGCGCGGCATCTTCAGAGGGTACACCAGCTGCCACCTGATCCACAGAATATCGACCGACTTAAAATCAGCTGAAAACTGACAATTTACTAACAGCACAGATAATATAATACTATATTAGTACATACTTATACCCAATCTCATATAAAATAAATGGCGCACTCGTAACTCCGGTTATTCGGACGCTTATAATGGTTCTTAACTCTGATCAATAGAATGGTACCACGATTAATATCAGAACCGATGTCACCAAAAACTCACACATTTTTAATTTGAAACACAACGAAATCTTGATAATGATTGGTAGTAGCTTCAAATTTAAAAATAAATAAATTCTGGATTGTTATTAGAATGTAAACTTTACCGTAATGGCATATCGTTGAACGTTCAATACCATCAATACCTCTTATTGCAAGTTATGACGTTTCGATATTATATTGAAATTTCAATCAATGTCCTGCCATCTAGCGGTTAATTGCTGAACGACGACGAATTGGAGTTATTAATTTAGCTAGGATTCTAAAGAATTAATTCTAAAGAATCTAAACTAATGGATCTAGGATTTTAAAGAATTTGCACGATAGAATGACACAACTATGTCTTTCGAGATCTTATACTTGACACGCGTCGAACGCTAACTAACCGCTTCTACTGTGTTTATTGTTCTGTGGGTGGTACCAAGTAAACCCGCGATGCGATTGTAATAATCGAAAAGGCCAACAGATGGCAGCTATTATATTATTGTCAAGGTTATTGCTTTTGTTCAGGCGGTGTTTATATTGCAATAACATAATATTATAATTCGCAAAGAAGCTAAGTCAGTTACTTTAAATTTTTTAAATAAAAAGTTTAAGCTAAAAGGTTATTTAGTTTCGAGAATAAATTAAAGGAAGTGCCATCTATACAATTGATTGCGAACTAACAAATCAAAAAGAACACCATTGAGAAGCTTCGATTTGTAATTTTTTCGACGACAGGCGTAGCAACTTCAGTTGAGAGTTTCGGCAATCGACTACAGTTTTCGATTGCCGAAAAACAATGATTAAATAAATTCTTAATTGCTTGGTTGTCTCCAGTTGCCAGTTTCCGCAATCGGCAACCGCAACTCGTGAAGCAACTTCACTCCCTCCCCGTCCCCCGCAGCATCAGTCTTGACAGTGGATTTCGAAAGTTTATTTAAAATTGCGGCAACCGGCCAATACGCCTTTCAATTGCTATAACCAGCAACCGTTAATGGAAACTTGTAAAAAGTTGCCGGTTGCGTCAACTAAAGTTGCTCCATTTGAGGAGCGCCTTAAATATTTTCACCAATTTTGATAATGGTATATGAATTTTTATTTCAAAGCCCCTAAAATGTTGTTCAAATAATTTTCCGTCTTTTTTGTATTTTATACTTCTTATTTATTGTGACGCCTCAAGTTTTCGAGATTCGATGCTTCTTGTTTTTTGTTTTATCCAAGTGGCGGCATGTACAGTTTTAAATATGTAGTCAAAAATTAATTTGTATTAATTGTTTGCTAACAATGGTATAATGTTTGTTTTCAATCGGGAACAGTTCCGATCCCTGATATGGAGATATCCATTACATTGTTTATTATCACATTTGCGACGAAATAAATGCAATATAAATATTGTCCACAACACAACAATTATGGATTTTGCAAGGGCGGGTTTTTTGATTTTTTTTAAATTCTTCCATAGATACTACAACTCGCTTGTTAAAACTCGTTAAAAAAAAGAAATTCTCAATAATAAGCATTTAGTATGTGGCTAAATTGCAATGAAATTTTTGTTTAGATGTTTTAATTTTGAATTTAAGTAACCTACTTGCTTGAACCTGACCTACGTAAGTAAGTATGTCGTGCTACAAATATAAAAAAAAACATACCTACCATGGTTGTAATGGAAAGAAAAAAGGCCCGACGGTTTTATTTGGGGCACTATAGTCAAGTTAGCCACCATGCCAATCATACGAGCAAGTGTGATGAAAATTATATTATAATACAATATCTTTCCCTGAAGATGCTACAATGCTAAATGTGGCGCTACAAGACTAATATCCCATAGTTGAAAGCTAGTTAACTAAGTTTATTTATTAATATGTGATATTAAATTATAAGAATTATTGTATAATTGTTTTAACCGATATGTTCCACTTCATATCTAGCAGTGGAATGTACACAGGGCACCGAGTCTAATTTTAAATCATTACATTTTGTGTCGATAGAGTGTCAAAGGCGGTTTTGTACTTTTGGCATTCTGCTCTTCTTTAGCTAGTCGAATGCACGTCAATGGCGTAGTCTTATAGTATTTGAAGACAAAATTGCTGACTAAACGAGTTAAATGGTAGTTTTAGTAAGTAAACACCGTGTAATTGAGTGAATGAATGCAATCACTGCTATTGCAACTAGATTTAGGCACATAAACAAATATTATGATAATTGCAATACATCCAGCATATAACCAGAAATAGAGATGAAAAAATAAAGGCCATCCATCTCTGGCAACTTATCAGGCAAATTGCTTTATATCACTTTTAAATATCAACTCTCGTTTGCGCTGAAATCACAAATTAGAAAGCTGAAATAGTACAGCGCCAACAACTGACCTGTGTGTACGTCTCCGTATATTCCAAAAATATTATGTATTTGTTGTAATAAAGATATATCTCTAGCAATGGGGGGCTGTACCATTCGGTGGTGTGGGAAAAACAGCAAAACTACTAATTACAAAACAAACGGAGCTGGAGCTTTGCTGATTTGTAATTCCGTGCTGGCCAATCGGAGCGCAGTTGCCACCGTAATGATTTGGCAGAGTAATTTTCAAACAAATTAAATGACATTTCGTATCTATTTCTGGTTATATATTCGATGCTTCAATACAATGTTAGTGGTTTCAGGAAAATTTTGCAGACTTGAAGCCCAGGGCTCCGATTCCATTGAGATTAATGAGAGTATTTGTTATCCTACTAAAATCTAGTTCCAATGGCAGTTGAGTCTCAATACAGTGTCAGTGGAAAGGCACTGATGGCATTCATTCATTCGATCAATTACTAATGATCGGTGTTGCCTCACTAAACTACCATGGAAAACCCTGCCGCTTTCTCGTTAGGACCAAGTGATTTTTTCCTTCCTTCAAGGTTGGTTTTTATTCTCACTCCTTCACTGTTCATGCAGTCAGACTTTGGAACGCACTTCCTATTTCTGTTCACAAAAGTACGTCATTAGCTACTTTTTAAATTGAGTTATGGATAATTATTTATCTACTGTTCCATCCAGTTTATAGGTATTATATTTTGAAATATGTATTTATATAGTTTATAATAGTTAATGTTAAATATTGTGCACGTTAAACCCGTTATTACAATTATTTTGTCCTGTATTCAGGTCTGCAGGAAGAAATTTCTTATAGAAATAAGCAGTACCTTTTGTTTGTTTTCCTTTTATTAAATTTATTCTGTGCTTTTTCCTGAGCAAAAATATTATTAAAAAAGAAGAAATTACTATGCATGACTGTATTGTTGTTATTCAAACTAAATGTGTTTCTCTTATTGTCAAATAAATGATAGACTACGCCATCGACTCACCATTGAAGAGCAGAATACGAAGAAATTGCAAATACAATTCGATGGCTTTTTGGAATAATGGTCTATCTCAAAAGCATCTAAGGTTCAACTCACATTGGCGCAGAGTCGAAGCGTCGCGACATTTATTTATTTATTTGAGATAACAACAGCAATAATGATAGGTTACAAAAAATTAAATTACATATTACAAAGCCAGTAACAGTTATCCTCGATTTATACATTAAAATAAAAACAGAGCACGGGGTGTCCATAAGCGTGATAAATAATTATACAGATTATATACATACATATAATTGTGAAACAAATTAAGTAAACTAAATACGTACACTTACATACAATAAATACTTACTATACACAATAAAACTTAATATTAATAAGTATTATAAGTGTATAATACTTATACTTGTATTCATATGTAGGTATAGTGATACCTACATATGAATACAACTTAACACTAAATCATAAATACTTCTAACATTATAAAAATATCAAACTATAACTATAAAAGAAACTATAAAAGACATGTCATGTTTTTAGCCTATAGCATATTCTAATAATTTGTGCTATGCAAATATGGAATCGCGCGCTTAGTTAAAGTCGAATGGAGCGTCAGACGCCGACCACACTGTGATCGTGACGCTTCGACTCTGCGCCTGTCTGAGTTGAGCCTTATTCGCAGAAAGATGGTTTCAAAAACTGAGACGTGTCAGATGCGTAAAATTAACATATCGTAGACAGTTCTAACTTTGTACATGGCGATTATTTTAATCAATGAAAGCTTCGTGTTACTAATAAAATTTTGCATTTTTTTTATATTACCAAAAGAACGAATAAGTCGTGCGCCTGGTGGTCGTAATTTCACTAGCACCCTTACTCTTCTAAACTGGAATGCAGTATTGCTTACATTACTGCTTGATAGCAGAAAGAGGTAAGGTGGCAGATGCCTGTGGTGGCTGTACTTCCCTGGACGACCTCTCACAAGGAGCTCTATACTGCTAGTAAATGTTTCGAACAAATATATAGGTGAAAAAGGAACGATTGCTTCTAATTTAAAATGAAATAAAAAACAAACATTTGGAACAACTTTTATATTTATTTGAGGTAAATAAATGATACTTACTTTTTAATAATAGTGAATAAATAATATTAAACATTTTGACTAAAGTTTTTTTGTTTTATTTACTAAAAAACGCAACGGCCGTGCTATATACACTCACGTACTATAAAATCGGGCTGTGCCTTCACCATAAGTTTACAATGACTGATCTTATTACCAACCGCAATGTGACAATTAGCACGCATGATGTAATGAAGTGATAAGTGCAAAATGTCCATTTTTCAGGTCCCCAAGTCTGTTAATATAAAATCATCTCAGTTGTGTGGTGATAGAGTCAATAACAGGGTTTTGTACGTCTGGTATTCTGCTAGAAGTTAAGAGTAATGTAGTAATGGCTTGTCAGTGTATGTATGGCAAATTATACAGCGCCCTCTTGTAACCTGGGTTCCCTACCTTTCCCTAATAAGGGTGAAAATAAAAGCTCTCTAGCGAATACAATAAGTGACTTTTTATACAGTCACTGTAAACTTATTATTATTAACAGAATTGGGTTGTACAGTCAACAGCACATCCAAGCGGAACAAGATCCGTCTATATGTAGTTTGATGTGCTGCTGTCTGTACCAAAATTTAAAAAATCTTTCGTAACCTTGCATTCAAGTACTTCTGTCGAAATATTGGAGATAATTGTTTTGAAGCATAGTTAATGAAATAGAAATTAATTTATTTATTTATTTGCAGTCCCCATCACAGCATATAAATAGTAAAATTGTCAACCAAATATATGTACTATTATTATACTGTACAATTACTATAGATTCTAGCCTGTCCAATAAGCCTAAAAACAAATAAGGGAGGCGTTATTCCCCGGCCATGAAACAGCTGAGATCAGGGATTCAGGCGCGTGCTGTATAGATTATTACTATCTGCCCGATTTCATTGCGCGTGAGTAGACTATTAGGGCGCCTTCAAATTAGACGCTTATAGAAGCGCAGTTGCAGCGCCACTGTCACGCGCAAGCGCTACAGACGCGCGGCTGCCAATCCACAGTCGAATGTCACAATGTTTCACTATCATGATATTCAATTATTTTTTGTGAAATTACTCCACTAGTTTGTTATAATTATTAATACAAAGATTGAAGACTTAGAAAAAATTCTGTCTCCTTGCGAACCATGGCAGACGCTATGCCACCTAAACCACGGAACCAGCGGACCTCACGATTTTTTCTGTGTCTCTGGATCTTTGTATTTTGGTTTTCAACGAATGACTTTTTAGCCGTAGCGCCATCTATGAGAAATCTATGAAAGTATTTCGTCACCCAGTTAGGTGCCTTTACAGCTACCAGTCCTGGCTAGAGATGTCACTATTAACTGTAATTAAATTTTATTGAATGTCTAAAAGTTTCACCACCATGATATCCAAATGGAAACCTATCACAAACACGAATTTTTTTCCCGAAATAAGGTTTGTTCGAATTTTCATTACACCGAAAACCGAATTATAACCAAACCGTTGTTCTTTCAGGATACATTGGACTTTTATCGCAAAGACACGATTAGGTTCGGTTAGGTTAGGTTTACAAAAAAAATTTTCCTCTCAAAATTACTTTCGAGGTTATGAAAATTCGAGTAAACGTAATTTCAGACTACTGATAGGTAACCTATTCAATTATTTTTTGTAATAGATATTGTTAAGTAACTTTGCATATAACTTTAATAAAAAATTAAGGTAGGTGCTCGCCGACGCCACTGGCGCCCGTAGCCGTGCTGAGTGATCGGGCTCTGATTAGTAGATTAGTTTATATGTCCGAATCTCATGGTGGTTTTATATTTAAGACTAGATATAGTATGAAAATTAGTAGCGGTGCCACTGTTACGCTGCCGCACTACTAATTGCTTGCGCTTATATAAGTGCCACTGTAGCGCCTCTACAAGCTTCTAATTCTTTGGCGCCTTTAATATAAATGTAAAACCGTAATATAGTGCAAAATAGTGAACTCCATTAACCCTAGTATTGTGATTGAAATTATTATCACACAGTTTTATCTATCTCGAAATTGTTTACTCTTTGTCAATGTGCTCCTGATGGCAATTTTAACTTGGAGTGATAAGTTAGTTTCTTATATAGCAGACTGTACATTATCTCGATACCTCCAATGAAAAGTACGTCACCTTAATTTTTTGGTCATTACTAATATTATGCAGGTGCATGCACCCCGAATTTTGTGAAAAAAAATCACAAAATAAAAACACACCACAGGGATGGCTACCCCTATGGTACTAAGATGGTACAATTCAACAATTGAAGCATTGGGGGGTAACAATCATAAGAATTGGGCGAATCACGTAAAAGTGAGATTCGAGAAAATTGAAAATAAAGTTTTAATGTCTTATATCTTTTAATACTTATAACATGACTCTTATAACATGACTCTTATATACTTTGTGTATTTGTCCTATGATTTAGCTAAAACATTCAGGGGTTATTATTATTTTAAAACAATTAGAAACATATGATTTTTTTTCATTGTGTAAAATAATGGGGCGTTCGTTTTATTATTACAGTCTTATTTAAAAGTTACATTGAAAATAATTTAAACGTATTTTTAATCATTCATTAAATTAGCTGGATTGGAACGAATCGATAGATTCATCTTCAGCAGGTCACACTGGCTCCCTAGATGCTCAGTGTTTAGACATTTTTTTACTTTTAAATAAGTTTTTAGAAACTGCAGGTGGTAACGGTAACAGGTGGTCCGATATTCAAACGCACATTTATAGTTGATTCTAAATGAATGAAATTTACGTCATCTAGAAGGGAGATCGAAATTAGTTTTTGTCACATCTACTAGATAGTGTTTCACACGTTTTGATGCAATAACATTAAAACGTGTTTGAGGTGCCGAACGCCCTTGTTGTTCCCAATGCTTCAATTTGATTTTGTACACGAAGCCACATTACTTTAGTGTCATCAAAAACTGAGTGGCTCCAAGCGGAATCTAATGAAACCAATACCAATAATAGGCTTCGTAGCTTTTAACGGAGTGGCGCTGTATTGATCGCCACTTCTACCATGAGTTTGATGCATTAGTGACCGTGTCATACAAATGACAGACCGTTGATAAGAATTAAAACCCATTTAAATAATCAACACCTGTGCTGGTCCCATTGTGAAGTGGTTAATAAAGACAAATGTATCGGAATTTACGTGCATTGTTCACGTAATTTTCCTTGAAATGAATAAACAATTTTCAATGAATAAAAGATTTTCTGAATCTATTTAACTAAAGTTAACAAAATAATCAACTATTATCACAACGTAAATATGATTTTTTTTAACTATTAAACAAACAACTATTAAGAAATTAAAAAGAGTTACATAAAACAGGTCTCATACTCCACAACTTTATTCACAACAATTTTAATAAAAAAGTTAATTGTCCAGTTATCAAAGGAAGTCTATTAACAGCCGGTTAAAGGCGAAAGACTGCTCGGTGGCGTTAATTTTGGAAACAGTTGCTTCGACAATACTGTCAAAAGTTTGACAAATAATTGGTAGAAACAGTGGCTACAACGACAATACTGTCAAAAATTTGACAAATAATTGGTAGAAACAGTGGCTACAACAACAATACTGTCAAAAGTTTGACAAATAATTGGTAGAAACAGTGGCTACAACGACAATATTGTCAAAAGTTTGACAGACACTTGGTAAAGCAGAACAACAATGCCACCGGGCCGTCTTTCGCAATTTTAGGCTGAAATTTCACGAAAATAATGAATATGAACAAATGTTTATCACCTTGAGTTTCTTGCTAATTCCTGTCAGGGGAATCTGTCTAACGAATGACGCGTACAGTTTAACATTATGACGGTTTCAAGTGTAATTTGCTTACCTATGAAATAAAGAATGATTTGAATATCAATTTGTGTTTCCTTTAAATTATTACAGAGTATTCTGTAAGCATCTTTAAATTGAATTAAATAGAAAAGGTTTAGGTTACAGGAATTAACTAACACGTGGATGTGTAAGTATGTATGTAATTGTGTACCATTGTAAGTTTTTATTGCACCAGTTTATATTCTTCAGGTTATTTTGTTAACTGGTGTCTGTTATTGTTTTTCCTAAGGTAATCGGACCACAAGTTTCGTCTTTCACTAAATGAGGTTAAGTTTTCAAAGTTAGTTTATTTAAAATTGTCTTTTTGGCAAGTAACTTGTATGTAACTAAAAAAAATAAATTTCAATTGGAAATTAAGTAACGTGTAATGTCATACTAGACAAATACATGAATTACCTCGGTCCCAATTGTGCTAATTTTAAATCATCTCAATTGGGTATCAATAAAAATTAAGAGAACCAGAAATAGAGACGAAATGTAATTTAATTTGTTTGAAAACTACTCTGCCAAATCATTACGGTGATAACTGTGCTCAGATTGGCCAGCCCGAATTCGAAACAATTCACGGTTGTCGTCAATTGTTTCACTTCAAATCGACCAGTTTAACTTTAAGCTTTGCTATAATGGAAGAAAATGGAAAAATTACATATTTAATTACAGATGAAAAGTGATTCCGTTTCTTTGTAATTAGATGTTTTGCTGTTTTTTCCACACAACCGAATGGAACAGCCCCCCATTGTTAGAGATATTATTTGTCTATTATCTTTATTACAATAAATACAGAATATTTTTGAAATATACGGGGACGTACACACAGGTTAGTTTTTTTTTTTTTTTTTTTATTGTGACTCGGCAAAATGACTGCACCGCGCCTGATGGAAAGTGCGAATACAGTCCAGAGATGAGAGTAACGGATGGAAAATACAAATATGTTCACTCCGTCACTATCATTTTGCCGGTCTGGCCAAATGTTGTTGGCGCTGTACTATTTCGGCTTTCTAATTTGTGATTTTAGCGCAAACGAGAATTGATATTTAAAAGTGCTATAAGGCCCATTTGCCTGATGAGTTCCTGGGGATGGACGGTCCTTATTTTGTCCTCTGTTTCTGGTTATATACTCGATGACACTCCCAGGATCATAATTCGAGTTAACTAGCATTTTTAATATGAAATGACCTAAGCTTAAACAATTTTTTATGCAGTTTTGAAACTGGTATTTAAATAAGTCCCTGTTGAATTTGTAAAACCGGGAAAACTTTTTCTTCCATGATAATAATACTTTTGTATTATAGCCATTTAAGGATATTAAATGCAAGGCGACTTGAATTTTGTGTCCGGAAGTCATATGGTTGACAAAATACTAGGGGCAGTTGAAAAAAATGTGATCTGTGGTTTCTTCGTCTAGCCCAGTATTCACAAAGCCAGATAATTTTGGCCAAATGTAGAGGGATACTCGAGTGATCCAGTAGTTATTGTTACCTACTGTGAAATGGGGAGTGCAGTGTGGTCACTAGACCACAGCAACGATTTTGACGTTTACAAACGTGTCATTTGGTCCGTTTGTAGATGTATATTTGTTTTTTTCTAAAATGTCAAACTCAGACAAGTTACACGTCAAAAAAAAGATTAAAAATAATAGCTTTGAAAGATAGTTTGTTCGTTAATATTTACAATTCGTTGTGTTATAAAAAAAACAAGTAAATGCCAATTCTGTTAACATTTTCGAAAACTAAAAGTTGATAGCCGAAAAAACTCAATAAAAAGATCTTTATGTAACAAAAGAGATCTTTTGAAGATGGAGTAAAATGACATTTGCAGGGTTGCCAGTTTTCATAAAATTTTAAATAGTCATGTAGAAGTTGTCGACAATTATATCGATAGATTGTGAAAGTGGGTAAAATTGTAAATGGTACATACAACGCTCTAATCATTACTAATTTGTTTTGCCTTTTTATTTCTATTTTGACAGTTAACCTACTTGTATCGAAATATTTTTTTATTCACAAACACATTTTAACAAGAATATGTTATAAAACTTAAAAATTATGTCTACTCTTTGTACGTATGTATGAACTTACAAAAACCGACAATTCAAATGAATCTGTGCCCAGTTGTTGGACGAATAATAAGCCGATGTGATTCAAATGAAACAAGTTTGGGTATTTATTGCATAAGCGTGACCAACATTCAGTCGATAGTCGATAGTATATTTATCGACTGCCTGACATCCAATCTGTCTCATCGGGAGATATATGATTAGAGATGGGAAAAACTGCTTTTTTTTAAAGTTAAAACGTGCTTTTTTTATAACTTTCATTTAAACGCTTTTTAGTATGAAGCTTACAAAATCGTTTAGAAAAACGTTAAAGCGCATAGACTTTTATGTTAAAAAAGCTTGCTTGCTTAAGATAAGCAAGTTTATTTGTAAAACACAGTTTTATTTTTATTTATAAAATTATTATTCATATTGATGAATTAACTTGCTTAGGAAACATAAGCACGTTGTTAACGCTTACGCTTGAATTGAAAAGCGTGCTTTTGTGCTTATTTTAAAAAGCAAACTATTTTCAATGCTTTTCTTTTAAACGACCACATCTATGATATGGTATTTCTATGTATAATTTATGTGAACGGGTCGAAATCACTTTTCTACGCGTAGTGTAAAAATGTTACTATTTAAACTATTATTCTTTTAAAAAAAGCTTAACACAAAAAATTGAAAAAAAAAAAGAAAATTAGTAGAAAAGTGGTTTAGACATTGAAAACCGCCAACGATATTTTTCGAACTTTAAATATATATATAACAATTTATTGCAACATATATTAGTTTTTACAAATATTAACAGAATTGACATCATTAATCAATCGAGTACTAAAAATAAAAGCATCAAAACCGGTAATGGGTTAACAAAATCATATACAGTATGTCGATTTAACAAGTGGCGCTACCCGGGGCAGTTATGACAACTAAAACTTAGACATTATAGGTTTTAAACAACAATTAACATTAATATCTCAAAATTCCACAACAATGTAACTTCCAGCGTAATCTCTAAACATTATTTATCGATAGAAGAACTACTGGCGCCATCTAAGAACAGCACACGTAGTCCATAAACATTGAAACAAATCATAGCACACTCTATTGATATAAAAACCTATTAGCGCCATCTGTGTGACAGTCTGCAAATGCCACAACTATTTTTTTCATTAAGAATTTTTATAAGACGTTTAGAAGTACAGTGTTGAGGGAATGCGTGCTTTACATGCAGATGAGATGAGAGAACTGCCACGCAGAGGTCGCGGGTTCGATTCCCGGGCCGGGAGAAATATTTGTATGGCCTACATTTATTTATCTCGTGAGTTTGGATGTAATTTGTGATTATCTATGTTTTCAGGGCACCCGCGATACAGGGTTTCCCTAGTGCGGAGCTATTTAAAAAAAAGATTAGATTACATTTTGATCTCTAGCACATTACACCCGCATGGTGGACTTTAGCTCTACCCTTACCACATCGAGTATATAACCAGAAATAGAGACGAAATGTTATTTAATTTGTTTGAAAACCATTCTGCCAAATCATTACTATGACAACTGCTCTCCGATTGGCCAGCCCGCAATCAAACGCAAATATGATTCCGTTTGTTTTGTAATTAGACGTTTTGCTGTTTTTCCCACACCACCGAATGGAACAGCATGATATTATCTTTCTAATTTGTGATTTCAGCGCAAACGAGAGTTGATATTTATAATAGTGATATGAGGCCCATTTGCCTGATGTGTTGCCAGGGATCGATGACCCTTATTTCGTCTCTATTTCTGGTTATATACTCGACGCCTCACCATAAAGGAGATCAGTGCCAGTGACAAGTATAGGTTCGCGCTCAAATTATTTGAGGGAACAAGACATGCATTTCTAATGAGACGACTGTGAAGCTATATATCGATTGAAAAAACAGGTAACGCCATCTGTTGGTGGCCTATGGAATTGGAACTGTTTACACTGCTTGGTATATCTATTTTACATAACAAAGAGATTGCAACCTTTATCGTCGTATATAAATCGATTAGTAGTGACATGATGCGCAGCGCGCAACATATACATACATACAATGCTTTATTAGTTAAATAGATGTCGGTTTTATTACTTTTAACAAAATTATTTCAGTGATATTTCAAAATGTTAACGCATGTGATTGCACAAAACGCACAATTTTTCAGATTTTGGTCAAGAATGACGTTAGGGATGCACGATTTTTGTTTTGAATCGATTTTTTTGGATCACATATATGCCTCTGAATCGATCCACGGATCGGATCGTACGCTATTGAATCGATCTCATAAAAATAGTTTAAAAATTTATAATAAATAAAACACACTTTTTAATGATTTAAATGCCATAATATGTAATTTTTTTTTCGCTTAAAGCCAATCTTTTAAATCTAACTAAACATTTCAATAACAATTTAATATAACTTAATGTGTCCAAAGAATTTTTCTCCTCTTTATCTTCCGTTTCTGTATATTTATCGAAATCATTAATAAGATGAGATTTGTTTAAATTATGAATACGATCGATTCGCCTTAACTTTAAATCGATTTGCTTAAATCTCTGAAGTGAATCAATAAAAAAAAATAGCTAGATCGTATTCAATTGAATCGGTCTTCATAAAAATCTAATCGTCCATCCCTAAATGATATAAACGCTAGCAGCAAATGTAGCATTAACTACAAGCAAGTGAAAGCACACAGTGTTTTTGCGCTACGATGTGGCGCTGGCAGTGTGTTTAAACTTGTCATGTTAAGTCTAAATAAAAAATTACCAGCAATTATACTTGTAAATTGAAATATTTATGCTTGCAATGCCTGTATAATACGATATTCTTGTTTTAATTCGAAATGCAACCACGCATCATGCCGTTTACAAAACACATTACACCTAAGGTAGCGCCACGTATCGATAGAAAAGACTACCAGCGCCATCTATCGGTGGAAATTCGACAGCTTCTCGCAGGAGGGCGTGCGTAGCTTCTGCGCCTCGGCGTACTGCTTGGAGTCGCCGAAGTTTCGCGCCTTCCACGCCATGCTGTCGCGGTAGTTACGTTCGCGCTGACACGCGTGGCGTAGATTAACTGTGGATATGCACAGATATGTGAAAATGTTAATACTGTTTAGATTAAAACGGCCGACGAAGATCTGGCCGTCTGACAGACACGAGAGCTGTGCCTAGTTGTTTGTCAGGTACGAAATATTTCTACGCTGGTTTTTCACATACATACCGCCTTTTTCCCATTGGGGTAGGCAGAGACAGCAGTCTTTCATTCGCTACGGTCCTGACATACACCTTTCGCCTCATCAAAACTCGTCGCCCGTCGATTAAGGATACTCTTGACCTGACTACTTTAGAATGGCCTCAATTTGGTCATGGTAAGTTCGCCTTGGTCGGCCCTTACCAACTTGCTCGCTCACACTCGCATTATAAAACTGTTTTCTCTATCTTTGTCACTACAACTTCTTCTTCCACGCTGCAACGCTCTCTTATCACACTGTTCCATAATTTATCCATGAGAGTCACTACAGACTTTTTTTTTTATATATGACAGGCAAATGACTCCACTCCACCTGATGTTAAATGGAAAGTGGTATCCAAACACGAAGGAACCTAGTGCAGCGATGAAATCCTCACCGCACTAGCCACCTCCACCCTGCCTGCCTACAATATGCCTCTTCACGCCTCGTTTGAAGGACCCCATATCATAAGAGGGAGGGAAGACATGTGCCGGAAGGGAGTTCCATTTGTCAACCGTGCGGCAGAGAAAGGAGCCACCGAACCTTTTAGTACGCGATGGAATTCGGCAGGTAGTGAAACGGTGACAGACATACTTCTCAAAGCTCTCATTTCTACTGCATTAATTCCACTTTCGTGCTTCTTCTGCCAAGCTCAACATTCACTACCATACATAAGTGTAGGAACCAGCACCCCCCAATCACAGCCAGTCGTGCCTTTTTAGACACTTTCCGGCTGCCCATGAAGGCACTTAACGCACCATTCACCTGATTCCCTGCGTTCACTCTTCTTTCAATGTCACTACATATCTTCCATCACTAGTAAACATAGAACCCAAATACACAAACCCTTTCACTTGTTCCACTTTCTCTCCTCCAATCAATATATTGCAATCCGTGACATCTGCCTCACTTTTAAAAACCATTACTTTCGTCTTACTCACATTAATTTTCATTTCTTTTCTTTCTAAAGCACCATGCATGCATATAGTAGGTACTTGATGAGTAAACCATTCATTCTCAGCCCACACGTACTCTCTTTCAAAACGTTCAAACAATTGTCCATTAATAGGTTGAACAGCCATGGCCAAGCTACACATCCCCGTCTAACACCGTTCCCGATATTGAACCGGTCAGTGTAAGCACCATTTATTAAGAGGGAGCAGAGGAAAAATTCCTAATTTTCGATTTGATTTTAGAGGGGTATATCCACTTTAAAGTTAAAAATAAAATATTCTATGAGTAACTACACGATATATTCAAGCATAGACATTAATCAGAAACATAAAACAATAAAGTTTCCTCGATAGATAAAAATCAGGAAATGACCTCTAATTTTCACATTTTTTCGATCTATCCTCGAAATGCTACAGGTTATTAGAACAAAAATTAGATAATTAATTATATTTATCATTTATGCGTGATCGACAATTGTCACTACGAATTATTTTTTAATCCCTTTAGTTTTAGAGTTATTCCGCTAAAACGAATTTGGTACTTTTAATGCGCAAAATTGAACATCTCCTGTCACATGTCACGCGAACTTCAGGCATATATTTGTTTCACAAATTTGGGCGGAGCCAACGTCAAAACTTTTTTGGCATGAGAGCTCTTAAGAAACCTTATAGAGAGATTTCAGTGCCTGAACTAGACTGCCGTCCATCCCATAGACAGACAATGTCGACCACTATTAATTCCTTGTTACTATTAATTGCACTCTGTCGTAGGCCTTCTCCAAGTCTAGACAAGCGGAATAGACTTTTTATCTTTTAGCCAAGAATTTTTCGGCTAAGCTTCGCTTTCTTTTTTAAATCGTCTTACTCCAAACTAATATTATAAATGCAAACTCAGTTGAACCATTTCTTCTCGGAAGATTTCGTCGAGAGTCCATGGTTAATCGTTCTGATTTGACATTTAAGGCAATCTCCGATTGAGGCGATACCACTCTTGTCAAGTTTAACTCTAATAAAACGTATATGTGTCTATCTTCACAATACGGAATCCCTTTGACCCGACTCAAACTTTCCGCGATACATCTGTACCGACAGCCGACCGTCTCCAGCTATTTGAAATGGACCTGTCGTCCAATTGACTTTCTGCAGATACGAGACGTAGAAAGTTTGGGTGACATGTTAGTTCATACCGGGACAGTTGATTCTGCCATATAAAACATAAGCTCGGTCGTTTGGAACATTGCTGCCGCGTATGAGCCGCCAACTGGCGTACCAAGAGGCTTATATGTAACCACCACCGGGGACTAGACGTAGGCTGGGGTTCCAACACTATGTTGTAATTATTCCAAGGATTCTCAAGAAGCGTTTCTCTTTCACATTTAAATAGCTAATGGCAAAGGAGTGGAATTTCCTACCTGCAGACTTATAACTTGGGCCTTTTGAAGGCGATAGTGAATAGGCATTATTTAGATGTAGATGCTCCATCGACCTCATTGTCACTTTCCATCAGTTCAAAAGTTGTGAATCAAATTTTAGAACTGTCAAGTCTAAAAAAAATATCAAATCGAGAATGCTAACTTACCTATATATTCTTCTTCGATGGTCATCTCCAGCCGCCGCAACGACCCTTGGTAATCCGTATGGAAGTTCTCCTTGACGTAGTACGGGACCTGTTAACAAGAATAATATTATAAAAATCATTCTCCTTACGGTGATACAAAAGCGTCTAGGTTCTCGAGGTAGCTGCGCGGTGCGGGAGGAGTGGTAGTTTAGATAAGGGTTATATACCTCTGCACACGGGGTCATTTCAACAAGATTTTTTTGACGATATTCAATAGTAAGTTGATCTAAAAAAGCCGAAAAAAAATTTGCCGAAAACAGCCATTTTGTGTTTAACCGACTTCAAAAAAGGAGGAGGTTCTCAATTCGTCTGTATATCCTTTATTTGTATGTAAGTATGTTACGCGATAACTCCGGTATTTGTGAACCGATTTTCACGATTCTTTTTTTGTTGGAAAGGGGGTACTTCCATAGTGGTCCCATTTCATTTTGAAGAAAAGCATCCACCTCGAAGAGTGGCTGTTCACGCATGAAGATTCATTTTTATAAATAGCGCCTAATTTTAATTTAGGAGCAATTACTTTAATGGTTGAATTTGCTATTTCTCCAATTCAAGGCGTTTTTCTCTCAATATACTTTGAGTAGTGAGAACCGATTTTTATTATCTCCAGTGTCAAGTCCTGTATATTGGCGAACTAGGGGATATTTCAATAAAACTTAGCAAAAAGACGTAATTCCACTTACTTTTGAGGTCGGTTTTTTTAGTACTCTGTACTGAGATTATGGTTTATTGGTTCATGGCTATAATAGCTTTATAACAATAACAACGCATAAACCCTGTATCGCGGGCGCCATGGACACACACATAGGTAGACAACCATAAATTACACTCAAACTCAAGAGCCAAATAAACAAGTTCGACCACAAAGGCAGTAAAGCTTGTATATAACAGTAGCAGATTCGATTTCATCCATTATTCGCGATTAAATCGCAAATAACAGGATACACAACGTGGTGTTGCCAGGGCTCTTGAGTAGAAAATTACAAAAGGTAAATTTTTGCAAGTATCACAAATAAGGAGCGAAGAGCAATTACCTTCAGATTGGCGGTCTCGCGCGGCTGCGGGTACTTGGGCCCCGGCGTGAGGCTGTAGACGGGCTCGCTGATGAAGAAGCCGCTCATCATGGACAGCAGCACCAGCACCAGCACGGGCAGCAGCTGCAGCAGGCCGGCGTGCGCGTCGCGCGGCTCGGGCTCGCGCGCGCGCCGCCGCGTGTACACCGTGGGCCCGCCACCTGGGAACGCTGCGGGCGCATCCGCCGTAGACTGCTGGCTTCTGGGCTAGCGTGGCTACGTGGCCACGTGGATACGATCGACTTCAGGAGTCGGTGAATCGAGTCTCTTTCCGTCGTGGGAGCAAAACGACCGCGTTCCCCATTGACTTACAATTATATGGACGTCGGGTCCGCGCTAAAAAGTG
>NW_020654333.1:0-10573 GCF_003589595.1 Hyposmocoma kahamanoa
GTCTTTGCGTTTTTGAAAATAAATTTTATTATACTTTCCTTCATAATGATATACTGATTCTGTTTATACGACAATTACGCAGTTACATAATGTACAAATTTTCTTACTATATAATGTTTTTTTTTTCTAAAGGAAGTGAATTGTTTTTGGTTGTCTGGCACATTATTATTATTATTTATGCGCATATATATAATTGTATTTTATTCATTAATCATTTTCATTTCAATCTAATTGATAAAAAAATAAGACCTTGACTAACACTGGCGATGTTTTAGTAAAACAAATAGATGACAAGTTATTATAGGTACTAAACACTTGTGTACCTGTGTTGCTTATAAATTATAATAAATATGCCTAGCTATTCATACAACGTATTATAATACCATAGTATAGTCACACCTTAATAGCTTAATGGATTTAAACTGCCGTGAGAACGTAAGCTCTAATCGTGACGTTATATTTATATATGTTGTTTTGTACGAATGATGTTGACTAATTTTCCTCGTATATCACTTTACAGTGATTCTTTAACAGGGATTTCTAGGTAACATTAACGCTGACATTGAAAGTGAAGAAGGCGTGAACGTTTTAACCTCCTAGAGTTATTTTCACAACTAAACGATGAAAACGAGGCATAATTAGATTAGTGCTCTTTTCAGTTTCGCACAATCCATAGCCACAATATAGTAGCAGTAGAGCCCCTTGTGAAAGAGTTCGTCCAGGGAAGTACTGCCACCTTGCCTATTTCTACCGCCAAACAATAATGTGACCATTACTGCGGTTTTGAGGGGTAAGCTTGCTAGTGAAATTACAGGCACATGACAGTCCTATGACTGTCAACTTATGTCTCAGGATGACGGGCACAGTGGCAGTGCCCCTCAGCAGTGCGATTCACGTAATCAAACCGTTACGATATTGTAGCGATTTAGTCGTTGAACTGCTTTTTCGTATTCACGTGTGACAGTCGAACTTCAACGAGTCCAATTTGAAAGTCGTTCGATCCAAATGTCGTTAAAGCGCATTCTGGTATATGAACCGAACTTGAATCGACTCTAAACGACCAGTCATACATATTCTGCTAAAATTTTGACAGTTCTTTCAATAGACTTTCGACGGCTAAACTTTAAATTTCACAATCCAAGACGTCGTATCAGTCGTTACGTTTCGATTCTATTCATATCAACGTTCGTCCAAGTGATACGTGAATACCAATATTAGGACTTCGATCGACCGGCTACGTAACTTCAGCGATATTTTGATTGCTTGAACTTACGTGAATGTCACTACAGATCTACACTACACCGAGCACTACACCTGATATGGGTAGGCGTGTCGCTTACCACCAGACGCACGACTTGGTCTTCCCGACGCTATATAAAAAAAAAGTTTCGTACAAGTAAATCCATAGACACAATTTGCCGTGATTGAAACAACGATATGAATATTGATCGTGTTTGACAGGACACTCTTACATTATGATGATTTAGCTTAGAAGATGGAAAAATACTCAATATTTTTAACGCAAAGCTCAAGTGACGTTTGAGTCAGTAATGACACAGACTCAATTGATCCATCCAGAATTCCCGCGCCTTAACTATTCCAAAGGTCCCAGGTCTGACTTATAATCTTTGAGATAAAATGAGCGCATATTGAGAAGTAATAATATATCCAATTCCATTAATACTTAGGCTATAAACTGTGAAGCAGTTTTGTTTCACCACATTCTATCCATTTGAGCTGGGAATAACTTAAATTGAGACTCAAGAATATTGTACTGCAAGGTGACATTTTTGTTACAATTACGAACTATTTATCTATGTTTATTCCTTGTCTATGTTTGTCTTGCATGTTAATTTTATAACCACTCCTCTAGAGTAGGTTTTCAGTCAAGTAAGCCTTGAAATAATGTAATATTCAAAATGAATCATCGCTTACGTCAATATACCTAAAGTGCAAATTTTCTTAAGCAAATTAACATCTTCCTGGGCATCTCTTTCCAGTTCTGTCGGGATAAGAGCAATTAGTTTATTAGAATTATATCTGTTAGTCATGCAAAGGGTCAGAGATTAACATGGCCGGTCATTTAGGACAGCTTCATCTTACAGTACAGTAACGTTAGTTTATTATTACTAGAGTAAGTGCATTTCCTCTTTTATCAAATACCTCGGTTAGTTCAATCGGTTTTTTTGTAACTAAATGAGTACATTTTTTTAAGTTTACTGAACATCGTGATATTTTACTACCATGATATTCAATAATTTTTTGTGAAATTGCTCAACTAGTTCGTGAGAATTATGAATACAAAGATCGAACATTAAGAAAAATTCCTTCGATCTGGCCGGATTCGAACCAGCGCCTTCAACTGAACTACAGAACGAACCACCAGACCTTACGAATTTTTCTATGTGCTTGTTGCAGATCTTTGTTTTGTTTCTTAACGACTTGTTTGCCGTAGCGCTATCTGTGAGAAATCTATATATTTCTTCACTCAGCCATTATATGAGTACCTGTTATTGATTTTAACGTCTTCTGTAACCTTGTATCTTGAACTTTTCATTGCTTATTCAAATAATTAATGTATTACTAGGTCGTGTTCTTAAATCGTTTAAGTACCTACCTGGCCAGTAAGCACCTACTTACATAATAGGTGCGCAATATAACATGACCCGTTGCTTAACGGAATAAGGCATCCAATTCCGCACAATTTGTTATGTATTTTTGTGTTTATGTATATTTCGAGTTCTTAGGTTTTCGCGATTGTTACACATACGAAATGAAACTATTTTTCCGGATTTAAATCGCGTTTTTAAATCGCGTGACCATGGGACCTGTAAAGGGACCGAAACGTCGGTTTGTTTGAAAAAACAAATATACGCGATTTAAATCCGGAAAAATAGTTTCATTTCCTATTTATTGTATATTGTTAATAATGCAATAAAAAATATATTTGTCTTTGTACAATTTAGTACAGTCTCTACAATGTTCTTTACTCTGTGGCGGGGCAGCTGACAATTACAAAGGCAATCGTAACGAAGTTAATTGTCGCTCACAGGAAGCTTAGATTCAAACAGATAATACTGTTTCCTCGCCCAGTATAAATTACGAGTACGCTGCATCGTATAATGAGAATCATGTGTAGACTTTAGTGGGAACGGCCAAACAACATAGGTTGTTTGCATATCTTTGTACGCAAAAACATTGGTACAAAAACCTATTGAGTTTGCGAGCGTTATCAAATAGTCACAGTTTTGGCTGTCGTTTTGATTAGTTTATGGACTGTTCTCGAGGTATTATTATTGATGATATTACCTTCATTTATTTGGCAAAGCAAATCAAAATTAAATAAAGTGACCGTACTAACAAGTCGTATACACAACACGACTATCCATAATTTAGGGTCTATTGAACACCAGTGTCACAGCTTATTCTCGGTTGTGCCTTTAGCTGATTGCGATCCTTTTGCATACACCACAGACTCACAGTATTATGTAATAAAGTATAATTTGTTGTTACGCTGTTTCTTGTGTTATTTTTGTTTTTATTTATATTAGTTTTTTGTGTCTTTTTTGTCTTTATAATGCGGCGTTGTAATAAATGGTATCTATTTCTATAACAGTTGCAGGTCAATTGAGGTGTCGATCTGAGAGGCACTGCCACTTTGACCTGAAACATAAAGTGGAGCGCAGTAATGGCTTACGTTACTGGTTCGCGGCAAAAATCGGTATAGTGCTAATATATACTTCTCGGGACGAACTGTTTCACAAGGAGCTTCTACTACTGAAAACCTTTTCTGCTACTAACGACATCTATATTTTAGGCGTTCCTAATCAAATTCTCATCTACTAGAATCTGGTTAAGGTTTTTTTAAGATACAAACAAGTCGTGCGCCTGATGGCAAACCACACGCAGTTGCAGTGCCACTTAGAGCTTTAAAACACAAGGATCTGAAGGTTATCAAGTCTTGTGTGCCTGTAATGTCACCAGCATCCTTACCCTTTAAAACCGAAACGCAATAATGCTTACATTACTGCTTGACGGCAGAAATAGATAATGTGGTTGTGCTTTCTTGGACGAACTCTTTCACAAGGACTTCCACTGCTGTAAAAAGGTGATTTACCAAAAGAAATTACTCCCAACTATTTCTACCACTAAAACATTAGACTGAGTCAGTCAGTCTGTTTACAAGATCAACCACAAAAGATAAACAACTTAATATTACATGAGGCAAATCGATCACGTATCTCGCATTGAGTCAGTCAAGGTGATCACTGACCGGTGCTGGCGCAGAGGGCCCATTGTTGCGCGTACGCATGCCTTTGATCTGCGCAGTTGATATGCGTTGATCCATTGGTGTAATGTTACGGGAAAATTTGCATAATATTATTGTATTGAACTTCATTTCGGTGATTTTTCACATAAATTCTGTTACCCGATTGAATTTAAATTGTACAATAGTTTATATGGTTGGTAAAGTCTACATAGAGGAAGTGTCGTTTAATCTTTTAGCTCTTAACCGACTGTTCTGGCGGTGTAAATGAATAGAGATTGTAACAGTATTAGTATTTTGTTGGATAGATTCAAGATCGAACAAAATTATGATTTTTGTTTCTGTGATTTTAAGTAAACGAACAGAATAAAAGTTAAACTTTTTATTTCAACACAGTCCAAATTAATAAAGTCGTATTAGCTCGAAAACGAAATATCTTATATGCCTTTTTATACTTGCATCCACCTTAAAGGAGTTTGGTTTAATAATTAGCATTTATTTCGGATATCAAGACTTCAATTATCTTATTAGTATCAAATTTTTTTTTTTGTCTGCCCAATTAAATGGACTGTGAACTCGTCCGCTACTGTGGCCAAACTGTGTTACAAATTTAGTATTATTATAGTCGGAATAGACTTTGCTATATAAGTGCAATAGTCATACGTAATAAGTCTTTTCAGTCTTTGACACATTCGTTATAGAACTACTTTGCAAGTTTGGTTTTAACAGTCGGCGCTTTTCCCCGACGTCTGACCAAGCCGCACAACCATGTTGTTGCTGTCTCTATCGCCCGTGAAACAAAAGTGTGTGCGTGAGCGAGAGAATATTCGTTTGGAAGCGCTTTCGTGCAAAATTTTTATTTTAGTTTCATGGTAATTCAAGCAATATGGTAAATATGTGGATAAACTGTTTTAATATAATTAACTCGTTATTTCTACTTTGTGAAGAAAACAAGAGGTTTCAAAGAATCTTTAGAAAAATTTACATTGTTTTAAATGATCTCGGTAGATGAAGTAGCAGTAGAGGTCCTTGTGAAAGAGGTCGTCCAGGGAAGTACTGCCACTTTACTTGACACCTTAATGTGACAATTATTGCGTCCCGGTTTTGAAGGGCAAGGGTGCTGGTGAAATTATAGGCACATGAAGTCTCATGTGTTGACAAGTCTGTCAACTTATGTCTCGGGATGACAGGTGTAGTGACAGTGTCCCTCAGACCTTTGCGATTTAATGCTCTGAGTGGCACTGCAACTGCTAAGTACTAGCGTGTCGCTTAACACCAAGCGCACAACTTCTTCATCCCGTCATTTGGTGTTATAAAAAAACAGCACAAGGCCAAGTGGGCTATTTTTGATCGAAAATTACAAGGTTAAAATAGGATAAGAATTTGGGCCCGTGTTATTTTGTAACTATAAAATAGGACAAGAAACTAGTGAATGGGGTTCATTAGTATTAGCTAGTAATAGGGTATCTTACATTCCCGGACATATAATTCGAGCCGAGATACTTCTGTCAGCTACTCCCGTACTCGGTCCGACGTCCGTCAATAAGTACCTAATAATCAGCTAATCAAAAAGACAAGTATGAAACTTCATTCGAATCATCATCATCAACCTTTTTATACGTCCCACTGCTGGACACGGGTCTCCTTTCAGAGTTTAGGCCATAGTCCCCCACACTAGCCCAATGCGCGTTGGGGACTTCACACGTTTTCCGAGGGTTGAGACCTTCTTCGATGTCCAGGTTTCATCACGATGTTTTCCTTCACCGAAAAGCTCATAATAAATTTCGCACATAAATTCCGAGAAACTCAGAGGTGCGGGCCCGGATTCGAACCCACGACCCTCTGCTTGAGAGGCAGTAGGTCGAACCATTAGGCTACCACGGCTTCATTCGCGTCATGCGTCTCTTACTTTGGTTGAGTACCTATTACTTATGGCAGTAATTGTGGACGGATGTCGAGTGGAGAATGGGAGTAGACCCCCAGCTTGCATTTTTATTCTAGGCTTTTTTATATAAGGGCTAGAATACAAAACAGTGTTATCATCGAAGATTAAGTTTTCATCAAGACCATATGGAAATGACGTTTAATATACCAGTTTCAAAACTGCATTATAGTTTTGTATCAATTAAACATTTTTATAAGGAGAATTTCTATGATACTATATATAGTATCCAAAGTAGAATGAAACTACGTTTACACGCATCACGTTTGTCTTAAATTTTAACGATTTATTAGTAATATAAACGTTATCTCATTCCGCATACCTGTGACCACGTGATTTATTAGTTAGTCATCACGTTTTTGCGAAACAGTACAGTCATGGACCATTCATAGGACTCGAGTTCAATTAGATCTATTCTCATATACCTATTAGACATAGAAACTTGCCCTTATGTTCTTTGGGTTCCTTAGCTCGCTGCTAAAGTCATTTATTCCATAGGTAAAGTAAATTTACACTTGAAAACGTAATTTTTTAAGCTACTGCTCGTTCACTGTGCTGATTTCCCAGAGAAGAACGAACAAGAACTCTAGGGATCACTCTTTTCAAATGCACTTATATGCTATAGAAATAGACTTTGAATATGAATTTTTGAAAATTTGAATTGTGGAATCTAGACTCATGTTGTCTTTCCATACATCTTTATCTAACAAGTTCAGTCTTTATTTCTTTCCATGAAAATATTTTTAATGTAAGTATTAAACTTAAGAAATAATAATCATAATATATGCTCCGTAATCTTATTGTAAAAACATATACAGTTCCCCATAAAACAATCGTTTATCTTAGTTAAACGAAATCGTGATACCATGAGTTTGGGCTTAGTTCTAAGATTAATATTATGGATATCTTCTTTTTTAATGAAATTATGTATATTTTTACGGGCATACAATATATTTGAGTAAATGTACTGCGATGCCACAGTCATGATACCAGTCTCCTTAAACTTTTCTCTGAGAGAAACCCGAGAACCTAAATGGTACACAGATTTGTTCGCTCGTTTTATCAACACAAAAATATGTTATCTTATAACCCCGGCATTTTTTTGTGTTGCTAAATTTTAAAAATTATCATAATAACACAAATTTCATAAAAATTAAGTTTCTTGATGTGTTTATTAAATTTGTTTTTACCTGTGCCTATTCGTGCTCAATGCTGCAACAATAATTTTAAGTAACGAATTTAATAGTTGTCATTGGTTAAATTAAGAATTCAACAAACAAACTAAAATCCACGTTATTTTATAAAATACTATCGTATTGTGGACTTAGTTCTTTTTCATACTCAGTTAAAAGTAAGTGAGAGTGTCACGTTTTACATAGGTACTTTGTGTTACAAATACCTCGCTTACTTACTTGGACCATAGCTAATGGAATTTCCGAAGGCAATAAACTGGAAATCGTTTAGTTTTATCTCTACATATCGTTGTCCTCTTTGTGCATGTATTTGTCTATATTTCTAACTCCCTTCCTCTTAGTTACGTTTATTTCATGAGTACGTATAAACACATACTCCTAGCAGATACTAGCATGAGTAACAGGGTCAAAATTATCAGATAAGGGCGTTATTTGTTCTGTTTCAACATGAGCGTCTACCAACACGCGAAGGACATGTTTAAATGAACGTTATAATAGGTACAGGAACGTCATATCTGGCATCCTTATGGTGTGATTAGGGCTTGCAATATTCGCCCATTTTAATATTCGGATAATTCAAATAATATAAAATCTTTCATCCAAATAAAACGGATAAAATTAATATTTAATACATCGGTTTTAAAAAATAGTCAATCTTTAAAAATTTTCTTGTTATTACAAAAAAAATGAAAATTATCAGATAATATTGTACAATAATAAGTAATACAAATCGCCAATTATTTTATCATAATTATGATTTTTTTTTAAAGTGGCGCGACGAACACGTCGATTTAATAATGTAAATGAGGGTTTTTTTTGTATTAAGGTTTATGTTACATTACTGTTATGATAATATATTCTATTTGCATCCGGATTATCAATTTAATCATACAAGAATGGCGGAAACATGAAAATGGCCGTGACGTAAATTCTACTTAGCTAATCAAATAATTCTATGAAATTTTACATCCCTATTGTATTTCGATTTAGCATTATAGTCGGAGAAATATTATTTGCACCAATGAATTCTTATTAATTATTATCTCTTGGAACGACTTATCCTTTCTATTACAATAGGGTAATAAAACCATTAACGCTGTTTTTAATTTTTTCTGAATTCTACTTATTAATTATTTATTAACTCATCAGGTTGTTTTTTTAACTACTCGATGCTTCGTAAAATACCGACTGCCGACTCTTTTCTTACTAATTGAACAAAGTTAGTCTCGCATAAAGATTACCAAGTTTAGAATTAGATAAGTGCAAATGAGTGAAAGTGTTTAAACTAATTGTTTGCACTATACAGATGGCACGTGTGTCACCGAGATGGCTCACACTTGTTCTATTGTACTGTAAAGATAAGACGAATCGATGCAAATAATATTTCACCAACTATACATCCGTACACAAAACTCGTTGAACGTATTGAAAAATATTTTAAAACACGCACAACCCTCAACCTTCAGCGCTCAATCCGGCAAACACAGCGTATTTGCAGGTTACCTCGAGTAGGGGTGCTCAAGGAGAATTACTAATAGCTATTGCTCTGTGCATCTACAATCGTTGCGCTACTGTATGGTTTGTAAAACTGTGCATGAAGTACAACTGACCAGCTTGAATGACGCGTAAGATGCGAGTGACGAATTCGACACGACCGAATGCGATCCGAATCGCAAGCGAAGTAGCTAACACTTATTTCATAATACAATATTGCAAAGCTGTTCTGAGAGTTTTTGAAGGTTATGATATTTATTTAAACATAAAATAATACATGTATATTGCGATCTTTGAAACACCTAATGAAAGTTGTTTTAAAACTGTTTACGTATTATTCGAAATATTCAGATTATCCGATTCGTGACAACAGCAAATTCCGGATACCAAATTTAACGGAAAACGAATATTCGGATATCCGAATTGCAAGTCCTCGGTGTGATGCAGAGTCTTGCTTATTATTCTTTACATAAATTATAACTGCGCTTAATAAAATTATATCAACGAGGTGTGTCGTTATCAAATCGGTACACTGATATGGAATGAGGTCAGAATCTAGCCGTTAATACAGCCATATTAGCTTTATTTTCATTACTATTTACTAGTAATTTCTATTCATTTCACTAACGGAAATATTGTTGGGGAGGAAACCTGAGGATCTGAGCTACCGGCCGCGAGCCTAGTCTAGACATCAGTCTCCTACAATATGTTAACTTTAGACAGTACTTTGATGTTACAATATAATAGTAATAATAATAACGCACACACTGTATGTGGTTGTCTATATATGTATGCTATGGACACACATATAGACATCCACGAATGAAACTCAAACTCGTGACAGATATAAATGTAGGCTGCACAAATATTTCTCCCGGTCCGGGAATCGAACTCTGCGTGGCAGACCAGCATGGTATCCATTCGGCCACTGAGGCAGTTATAACTTAGATGTTATCAATGTTGCTGTTTACGCAAATAACTTTGTTGCCTACTTCTTATTGTTATTCTCTAACGACATTGAAATTAATCCCTAAAATACTTAGGCTTGAATTTATAAAACGAACTTAAACTTTGACTAAGCAAAGATGGCGTGTTAAGCAAGTTTTTAATTTTTACAAAGCGACGTTTGCCTAAGCAACAAATTAAATTCAAGATTACTTCGTATGTCAATCAGTCAAATCAGTTAGTCATGACCATGGGACCTGTAAAACGACATTGGTTTGTTTCAAAAACCAAATAGACGCGATTTAGAACGCGATCGCGAAAACCTAAGAACTCGATATTTACTTCGTAATTTCTTGCTTAAACTTAGGCAAAGTTCGTTTGTAGTTACAAAAAACTTGCTTAGCTCGCCGTTTTTGTAAAGTCAAAGTCAAAGTTCGTTTTATAAAATCTCAACCTTAATATTCGCCGTATTAAGTTGAATTTAAAATAATAATTGTACTTTTTATAATTTGAGATATAACAGATATTGAAATATTTGTATGCCATCCATCAGTCATTTCTTTTCAAATTGATAAAGTCACCACTATCAATCGCTGACATCATCCCATTCAATAAATTCATCTATTGCTATTTCTTTAAAAACCTTTGTTCAACAAACATTATATTTAAATATGATTTCTATTAAATTCATGCGTCGTAAGAAACAAATATTTAATGGCATAATTAATTTGT
>NW_020654334.1:0-12823 GCF_003589595.1 Hyposmocoma kahamanoa
TAATTAGCAATAATAATGTTCCGTTCATAAAATTCAACTTAATTGTAATTTGTAATGCAATAAGTAAAGTTGATATAAAAAAAAATCAACACTTCATAGACAAGACAACCACAAATTACACCCAATCTCACGAGATAAATAAATGCAGGCCATACAAATCAGTCTCCCGGGCTGCCAGTCCAGCATAGTAAACGTTCGGCCACGGAGGCAGTTTAATAATAAATTGACAAGTACCATGTGCCTGTAAATTCACCAACATCCTTAGAGCGTTTGTGCACTAGGGTTTCAACCGCAAAAGGTACAAGGCTGTGGCACTGAGCAAGGCGTATTTGAGCCATTTGGGGCTCTGGGCCGCTCTAGCAACAGTGTATGCACCACCCACCCTTGTAAGGACATCACACTACTGTGTTATTATAATATGCCAAAACCTTGGCATATATAAACCAATAATCTCGCGTAAAATTACCAAGAACCTTCAATGTGTGTCCTGTTGTAATGAGTTTGAAAGGGTTGTAACCCTAACTAGCCGTGAACAGGTTCACGGCAGTGAAATTGGAAACTTCCGGTCCACAAAATTTATTAAAGAAGTAAAGTTTAAAGAAAGGGCTGTAACAATAAAAAGGTAAATATAAAAAAACAAGTACAACCGTATAAAACACTCCCTACATTATTATTAAGGCACTTACCCCTAAATGGGCCGAGTAACTGAATTACAGATTTAGGTACACGAAGGCTGTAGGCTTATAAAAATTATTACACATGATTTAGCTTATTAAATGATTACAAACGTAGTAAAGAACCAGAATTAGCGATAATTCGCGATGGAATTTGGAACAGCTCCGACTGTTGTGGCGGTCGAGCTGGGAGAGACCGTGGTACAAAAACAAAATGAGAAAGTGAAGGAAGATGGAACAATTCAAATTTAAAATTTAAATACATGTAAAATAAAAAATGATAGGATACAAGCGGAGAGAGGCTATACAAAGTGGTGAGATGACGGTGTAAGGAGGTCAGACAGTCACAAGTTAGTTCAAATTTATCCATTTGCCATTACTTGTGTTATTTTATATTATGCCTAAACCCCTCTTCTTGAAGGATAACCGTGCCTAACAGTGGGACATGTAATGTGTTGATAACGACGTATATCTTATTTTGACTATTCGAATCATTGTAACACTATCTACTTATTTAAATTGCACTGACACTTGACCTTTCATATAACACTATCTTATCTCAAATAGTTATTAATTCCTATATAAATAACAAACGTGCCGTTATTACGTTTCATGGCCAATTTCTCTTAAAATAAGAACAGTTTACCGTAGCGCCATCTATGCGAAATCTACGAAATTATTTCGTCACCCAGTTAGATACGTTTACAGCTGCCAGTCCCGGCTAGAGATGGCTATTCACTGTATTGAAATTTTTTATTGATTTGACATTAAATCCGAAAAAATAGTTTCATTTCCTATAAGAACAGTCTCAATAATAAATAGATACTGTTTTAAATTTTTATTGAATTGATTTTTTTTTGTGAAATTACTCCAATAGTTTCTTATGATTAATGCATAGATCGATCACTTAGAAAAAATTCCTTCGATCCGGCCGGATTTGAACCGACGTCTTCTAGCAAACCGTGCCAGATGCCTATGCCAACTAAGCCACGGAACGAACCCGCGGACCCCACGAATTTTTCTATGTGCTTGTTGTCGTATCTTTATGATCCTTCAACGACTTTTTAGCCGTAGCGCCATCTATGCGAAATCTACGAAAGTATTTCGTCACCCAGTTAGATACCTTTACAGCTGCCAGCCCCGGCTAGACTATTCACTGTATTTTAATTTTTTACTAAATTGATATTAATTTATTTTTGTGAATGACGCTAGAAGACGTTTCGAATCCGGCCGGATCTTAGGATTTTTTTCTAAGTGTTCGGTTTTTGTACAATAATTATAACAAAATAGATTCTATTTTATCTACATCGTGGCCGTAGAAATAAAACACACAAAGCGCAAATTGGCCATTTCATTGGTTTCGACTCCAAAGGCTGTAAATAGGCAGTCGGAGCCGAGATCCTGGTAGTTATTACTTTTTAATTACATAATACAGTACTTAAGTTAATAAAGTATTTTAGTTATTAAATTCACATATATCCTAAAACTTGAAAATAGCTCAGCGGTTTGACGATACGCCGCGCCGTCAGTCGCCATCGGGCGCTTGTCAAGTAAGATCTATGTCAAATTTTCTCCGCTTTTTCTTATTTTTTGCGCGCGGATTGTGGGACACGGGACATTTCAGTTATTGATTTGTAAAATGCCGGTGGTAACTTTTGACATTTGGATTCTTTTTAACCGGCTTAAAAAAAGGAAGAGGTTCTCAACGCGACTGCATTTTTTTATGTATCGATTGTTCCGGCATTTATGAGCCGATTTTGTTGATTCTTCTTTATTGAAAAGAGGTTACTTCAGTATTAGTCCCGTTTAAATTTGAAAAAAATATTCCACTGCTAAGGGTGACAAACTAGAGGATGAAGTCGGTTTTGCGCACTTCCTTTGATTCCACGAACTGTTGAGGTGGGTTTTTTATAAAAAGTTATAATTATGGAGGATAAATAACTCCATTTAATTATTCATTTATTTATTGCAAACGATGTTAGTACAGGCATTAACATAGGTAATAAGTACAAACGTACCACGTTAGAGTGTAGCAAATAATTAGTTCTCTCTAATATAATAACTAAAAAATATAAACATAAGACTTTAGGATACTTAAGAGGGAGCATGCCAAAAAAGTTTTGACGTTGGCTCCGCCCAAATTTGTGAAACAAATATATGTCTGAAGTTCGCGTGACATGCGACAGGAGATGTTGAATTTTGCGCATTAAAAGTACCAAATTCGTTTTAGCGGAATAACTCTAAAACTAAAGGGATTTAAAAAATCCGTAGTGATAGTTCTCGATCATGCATAAATATAATTAATTATCTAATTTTTGTCCTAATAACTTGTAGCATTACGAGGATGAATCGAAAATTTGTGAAAATTAGAGGTCATTTCGTGATTTTTATCTATCGAGGAAACTTTATTGTTTTATGTTTCTGATTAGTGTCTATGCTTGAATATATCGTGTAGTTACTCATACAATATTTTATTTTTAACTTTAAAGTGGATGTGGAAGTGGACCCCTCTAAAATCAAATCAAAGTTTAGGAAATTTTCCTCTGCTCCCTCTTAAAGTAGACACAAAATTTTAACAGAAATTTTGAAGGACGGAAAGTGCATTGTCACTTTATGAAGGAGTTCAAAAGTTTACCAGCTCTTTCACATAATCTTACAGGAGAATCCATGAAGTCTCTCACGCTGTAGTGGCACCCATTTATCAAGAGACTTTAATGTGGTATTTATTGAATGTGTTATCATTTTCTGACTACCTGACTGAGTAACTGACTTTTTTTGATTCTAAATGATGGGACGAACAAGTCGTGCGCCTGATGGTAAACGACACGTCTGTCCATAACAGTTGCAGTGCCACACAGAGCTTAAATCGCAAAAATCTGAAATGCACTGCCTCTGCGCCCATCACCCTGAGACGTAAGTTGAAAAGTCCCACGTGCCTTCGTTCCTTCAAAACCGGAACGCAGTAATGCTCACATTACTGCTTGGCGGCAGAAATAGGTAAGGTGGCAGTACTATTATTTTATTATAAACTAATATATATCCATAAAGCAAACTTTCTGTAAACATTTCTAATCACGGAGTCGGGAGTTCAAGTTTTGTTTCGACGTGCACTTCTAGCAAATTCAAAAAGATTTAAATGTTGTTTAGCACATAAGTTTCTAAATAACTATAAAAAGACGGAAGAGTTAAAATTTTCTTGGTTATAAATAATAGGCCTAATTTATGCTTAACTTCCTTATTTATAAACCCAGGAATACATTCAACATCAAAATTTTGAAAAAAAAGAAAAAAGCTGTCCTAGTAATTCGGTGATTCTTGAATAATAGCTATGATACTTATGGACATGGCAATAGGATTGAAATCTGCAGAAAAAATTGGTGATTTTAGTGATATTACTTACTCAATTGAGCCAATTTCGGACTTAGCAACTTTTCGCTCAACGTTGGTTTGTTTGAAAAAACAAATATACGCAATTTAGAACCGAACAAAAGGTTTAATTTTAATTTATTATTAGTTATTGATTCTAATTAGTTGTTCTCGTATTATTATTATATGATCCAAATTGGTCGAGATAAATTATTAATTATTATTTTGGATATCTACTTTAGATTCTCTCATGATCTAAAAGAGTTGTTTTGAATTTTTAAATGATAGAGACGGTATTGGCACAGTCTTCAGGACGGCTTTCAAGATTATTATCATTTAATTGATTGTTTTTAATAAGTTCTACATACCTGTTAAAATGCTAGTTAAATTGTAAAAAAGCGTTTGAAATTAATACAATGTTATAGTGTTTTAAACACCTTGTCATATTTCCGCCGATCGAAAATCTATCAATACACAATGTCTAATTTTAATTCATCGCTGCAAGTGGTCGCTTTCAGTTCGTCACGTCTTACATCTAGTTCTATACGTGAACAAGTTTCAAATTTAGAGGTTTTTGCTTCTTACAAAAGATCTCCATTTGACGATGAAACTACACGTCCAATAAATTACAAAGCAATGGCGCTGTGATGTTTGGAGTTTTATGATTTTATGCGTATCCGAGACAGCTCCACGTTGTATTATGCATAAGTCTGCACGTTGTAACACACGTGCTGTTCAACAGCGCGGTTAAGTTTCGCCGCCGCAGCTTAAGAGCGTTTGCACTTTGCGTCCGATCCGTATAATTCGAATCCGAGTAATGACGGTCCGAAGTAATTGCGTAATAGATCCGAATTCCGTCTTCCGATATCGAGAATACCTTCAGTTGAGATCATTGTTTTCGGAGTATTATTTATAAAATATTGTATTTCGTCTCAAATATTAACAAAACTGCATACAAGGTTATGATTATGGTAGAGTATGAAAATAATTGTATCAGGATGGTAAGATGTGTTTCTGCGTGAGTGTGAGTGTTTGTGTGAATAAGTGTCAGTGAGCTGTGTGTATCGTATGTTAAGTACCCAGAATACGATGATTACAATATATTGTGTACCCCAAGGTATATAGGTAAGTGTAATGTATAAAAAAATCCAAATCCGAACTAATAATGACGGCTCCGCGGAAGGATGAAGCAAACAGCTGGTGTCGATACATATCTATATAAAATAAAATCAAAAGTAGACACACCCATTCATTTATAATTTTAATAAACTTCTTGCCATCTTGTTTAAGTTCATCGTAATAATTATAAAATGTTTCTGTGAAAAGTCAGTACAACAGGAGAAGGTGTACCCAAAACTCCTTATTTCTCCTGCGTCTTCGTATGTAATAATGCCAAAAGGTAACCATAATTAAAAGAGCAAACGTTAGTAGTAATCTCTAGGTGTATAAGAGATATCCGTATTTTTTCAGATTCGTATGGGATGCAGTGCATAAGCAACATCCGAGTCGGTCCGAGGTTTCTACATCTGTATATTTTCCGATTCGTGACGGAAGCGAATCGCCGCAGTGGGCAAACGCTTTAACCGTGTGGTGTGAGGCCTAATCCACGCCATATAGGTAAACTCATTGTGGGTTGTGAGTTATGACATAATGTCATAAAATTTATTATCCTCCGTATAGTGCCAAAATTTACCAATTTTGTTAATTGTCTAACACCAAGGCAAACGTCTAAGGCTACATCATAGCGTGCTTTGTAAGACTTGATAATTTAATTTAAAATTAAGTTTATAATGAATGTGAGTGGGTGGGTGTGAAATGTTTTACCATCATGACATTGCATTATTTTTTTACTTTTTTTTATATAATATCAAATGACGGGACGAACAAAGCGTGCGCGACAGATGTATCGCGCACGCCTGTGTGTTTTTAACGACTTTGTTGCTTTAGCGCTATCTGTGAGAAATCTATGTAAGTTTTATCCTTCACTCAGAGAGGTACCTTTACAGTTACCAGCCAACTTAATTTAAAATGTCAAGAACGATGGCGGGCCTCGGAGGGAGAATGGTTGCTTCTCAATTAAGACGTCTACAGTTCGATTTACGAACATAGTTACAGTAAAGAGTACGAATTGTGAAACAAAGACAAAAATACTGACTCGATTTGTAAGAGCGGTGGCCACCGTATGACAACAGACAATGGGTCGAGTCCAGTCATCTGACTAGACTCCATTGGGTTTAAACGACACTTCTGTCGTCAGCGCCATCTGTGACAAACTTTATGAACTTTATGAAGGAACTTTTTCACGTATATTTACTTTTTCAACCTGTATAATTGTATTTTTAATTTTTTTATGTTGCCAACTGACGGGACTAACAAGTCGTACACCTGGTGGTAAGCGACACGCCTATCTATAACAGTTGCAGTGCTACTCAGAGCTTTAAATCGCAAAGAACAAAGGTATTGTCACTGCGCCCGTCTGAGACATAAGTTGACTAGTCCCATGTGAATGTAATTTCACCATACTCGACCAAACCAGAACGCAGTAATGCTCATATTACTGCTTGGCGGCAGAAATATGTAAGGTGGCAGTACTCACCTAGACGAATTCTTTCCTAACGAGCTCAACTTCTACTAAACAAAGCAATGTGTCGGGCTGTTTACAGGTACCGTATCTTTGTTTCAACAAAGCGACGTGTTGGGTTCTTTTACATGTCCTGTATATTTGGTTGGTTTGGTTGCTTGGTCGCAAAAACCTAAGACATCGACTTATATATATATATACAGTGTTTTTTAAAGTATCAAAATATACGAAGGTATTATATAAACGTTTGGTTACATCACTTAATTCTCAGATGTGTGCTAAAACGGTTAGGCGAGACTCAAATTGTTTAATGGTTAAAATAAATAACACTGACACACTTGTGCAAAATCGAATTTTCTACAAACTGCGATATTCAAAAGTGGAAACAAACAGCGTGTTAGCCTGAAGTTGTTAATTTATCCCGAAATTATTATTATTTTATAAAATGTGACGATGAGGTCCAAGAGAGCATGCACGCCTAAACAATGCCTATTCACTCTCGCCTTGAAAAGGCCGAAGTGATAACGTTCAGAGTACAAGTCTGCAGGCAGGGAATTCAAATTTCATAGCCGTTCGCTACAGTGTAAAACGAAGCATAACACTTCGTGTGAATCTTTAGAATATCCACAAAATAGGGGTGGAACTGGATAAATCGTGTATTTCCATCGCACACTCTCCGTGATATATCCTGTAAAATATCGATAAGCAGGCAACTTTACTTTCCTAAATTAATAATTTGCCTATTTGACGTGTTTACATCAACTATATTAGAATAAGCCACTTATAACATGAGTCTTCTTTAATACTTAGATATAAAATTATCCCTGTGACATTTCGGACCGTTATTTCTCGGATTAGGAATACGAATTGGAGGTAGTGAGTAAACGCTCTCATTCAAAAGAAAATGCCGTGATCTTGACCTATCGCCTCTCAAGCAGTAGCCGTGGGTTCGAATCCGGCCTCGCGTCTCTGATGCTCTCGGAATTTATGTGAGAAATTTAATTTGAAAGTTACTACGAGCTTTTCAGTAAAGGAAATTATCCCCAAAGTAGTGTGTAAAAACGAAATTTCATTCTGCAGTACATCTTTTTTAATTTTTTTTATGGCACTTTTACCACGTCAACGATTTTTATTATACTTCATTAAGTTTTGTAAATATTGCTTAACTAACTAAATGCTACGGAGCAGCACGGACATGGGTTCAAGTCCCATCGGGTCGACGAAATTTTTCTGTGTGTTCGATCTTTTGTATTCATAATCAAAACCTCAATTATTTTTACTGTAGTTTTACTAAGTTGAGTGCTATTTATTATTAGTCTCGTGACTAATTGGTATTCTTTATATATAAAAAAATATATAATACCCATTTTACGGTTTACGTAGTCGTTCTCCCCAGTCAGTATTCAACTTTTGCTGGTCAATTTCGATTCGACCGATTCAGTGAACCATTAGCCAACACCCGTACGTCAAAGAAACGCAAGATCTGCCGAAAACTTTGCCGCTGTTCGTGAGAATGTTCAGGAGCTCCCGAGCAGTATTGTTGCCTCAATAAAACACCCATTTAGATAATAATTTTTTATCATTTGCACGTGTTGTACGACGCTGTAACTTGCCACGATGGTTTGTCTTTAGTGACTGAAAAATAAAGAACAGATTTGACAGAAGCAGCCTCAATAACATGGCCGCTATGAACTGTCAAAACTAACCCGCCCTTGATGGAAAGCCCTTTTACTTGATGTAATAATTGCCATCTTTAAATAAATAAAACAACTAATTTTAGTTACTATTTATTGAAATAAATAAATTACGATCTAAACTACATTACACAAACCTTCGTTTAATTAAAGAAAATTACTAAATATCAATACTGGATATGTGATTCGGTTTATCATTATACTTTCACTCTTCGAAATATCATGGATTAAAATTGACATACGTGCATACATTGAACATTTTATATTCATACAATTAAAGGTGATTTGTTTTATAAATGTAATCTAAAGTAAATGAGCCTATTTCACTTTATAATAATTGTATAATTTAAATTGACATGCGCATTACTCTTTTCACAGAAGCTATTAAATTTCAACATTATTTCAAAATGTAGTGAAATAGGCTTAATAAAGTACAGCATCAATATGCAACTAAACTTAAAATCTAAATCTAATTTCTATTTGCTACATAATATATTTAAAATACATGGAAGCACATTAATTTCAGGCAACGAATCTTGTAGATATACAGATAGCGCAAATTCAAATAAATATTATGAACAAAAATATAAAAGTTGTAACTTATAATAACATAAAGACAAATTAAATAGTATATTTCTTTGTTAATATAATTATTGTTCAAAAATAATTTGTTATAATAAATAAGCAGAAACGGTTTACATAAAGTTATATAAAATAAAAATAATGTATAATAATAAGTTTCAATTAAATCTGTGGCCGTCCTGTTGTGAAAAAAAAGCATAAATATTTCGAATAAATAATATGTTCTTAAATTATGATTAAATACATTTCTTAAATATTGTCTTATTTTTTTTCTAAAGTATATGTGTATTTTAATAAACAACTACGAATGTTCACTAAGTTTTTTTTTATATATTATATTAGAAATTGACGTTGTCATAAATAGACACAAACACTACATTTTAAATTGAACACGCTCAGTTTCAAGAAGGACAAAGTTACAGTTTAATATACACAAAATTATATTTATAATGTATATGTATATTAAGATATTTTTCTATATTTTCTATAAGATGTAATTTTTCCAAAATATTTTTTCTGTAGTGTAGAGAAAATGTCTAAAAAGTACTTTGTTTGCTGTGAAAACTTACTAAGTATTGTTGCTTTAGAAAATCTACAGTATATAGTCTGTTTTTAAAATACATTGTTTAATAAGGTTGGTCTCGTTCGGAACACAGAATTGTCATATATCGAAGTAATGGTTACGTTATTGCGACCCTTTTCGATTTATATATTTACCTACATTTACATATAAACGTATCAATCTACATGTATATTATTCTGAAAACATGTTTTAATATAATAATCATAAAAACTCAATATATCATTATATTAATAAAGCATTGAACCAAAACATAAATCTAATAACATATTTTCTAAAATTACTGAAATAATATAATAACTAATAGTTAAATATACTGGTAGAGTAAAGGAAGTAAATGTTAGGCCCACATTTCCATTAATAATAATGAGAATAAATGTCTTAATACTCGAATAACTTGGATAATATTTGATTACAATATTCTTATAAATAATATTCTCAAAATACCATACAGATTCAAAAATTCAACGCGTCCCGTAGCGTGATAAATATATTTCATAATATATTTATTCTAACATAAAATGTATATTCTACGTATAATCTAAACACCAATTACTCTAACATACAACTCCTTTAAGGATAACGCAGTTATATAATATATTCTTGTAATTTGAACCAATATTATACATTGAAATATGAATCATAAAATTCTGAAATATATGAAAAAATCTTTATTGGCTTTCAGCCGACAGAGGTGTTTAGTACCCATAACAAAGTTTTTATTATCATGGAACTAAAAAAATAGTTCCCATAACAAAGTTTTATTTATTGTCATGGAACTATAAAATGACTTTCCATAACAAAGTTTTTATTGTCATAGAACTACAAGATATATTCCCATTACAAAGTTTTATTGTCATGGAACAACAAAATGCACTTTATAGTTCCACGACAATAAAAACTTTGTTATACGAACTAAATACTTCTATCAGCTTTCAGCCAATTAAGATTTTTTCTGAGTGTACCACCTTACACATTCAGCCTAGGTCCGCTGTGAAAAGCAAGTACGTATTAAAGCCAGGAAATAAAAATATAACTGCATAAATTATTGAATATTCATATATCTAAAGCATTAACCATTATGGAAGACAACAGTAACAGATAATTAACATTTCATTAAATGAAATCCACAAACATACGATCGTAATAATATTATAATCAAGATATATTTTTCTTACAACTAAAAATAACACATCTTAAAATATAGTTTAAAGTATAAACATACATGAACGCGTCGCAACGCACCCACAAAACCATTAAACTAAAACGGCATACATATAGAATTCAATATCATTTAATATATTTGAAATATAGGTGAATTCTACTAATAATATATAACTTTGGCATGATATATTTATAACCTTTGGTATATTATCTTTGGCACGTATAAAATTGGCACAAAGAAGTAATAGATATAGTTGTGTTGTGCGTGAATGATTTAGAATTTTTTTCGCCGTTCCTTCTGTTGTTTATTATTGTGTTGTTAATATTTTGCTAAAACTCTATTATAATATTATATTTGAATGAATGTAATAATACATTTGTTTTTGTATAAAATAATTTATCTGTAACAGCTCATAATTTATAGTAGCTCTATAAACATGTTTACCCCTTAGTTTTTAGAAAATTGAGCGAGTGTTTCATATATTTCTAAAATTTATTCCTTTGCATAAATATATATATAATTCTGAATCTAGTGCAATATATACTTATAATAATAATATATATAGCAAAATATTAACCACAATAAGTTCATCAAATTGACACATCCGAAAACACAATGTCATTCAGAAATCTCTCATTTTCCTGAGATCTTTTAGGTCTTAAGTATTAGACTACGAGTCTAGATTTTAAGCCTTAGTGTGTTTTGCTAGTTCCTCAGCCTGCATCTTGGTGCGGAGCGTTGGTACGTCCTCTGGGATACGCACTATTGTGTTGAATTTCTGAAACAGTTTTGTTAAATGAAGTAAAAGAATGTAGGATCAGGATAAATGTTAACAATATAAAATATGACAATGTGTATATAGAATTTCCAAAGAAATTAGATAAATCGAAACAAGAAATGGAAAAATAAAAGGTACTTACTGTAACTTATAGAAATTATGCACGTAAAGAAAGGAACACGAGTCGGTGGTGTCGATGATATGTAGAGAACGAAAAAGATGATTCACAACGAAAAAGATGGTGAACATCAAGCACACTGAAAATATTACCGAAACTATAAGAAGAATAAAGAATAAAAATAAAGAAAAAAATAATGAAGAAGAAAAAAGTTACTTCCCGATTGTGCAACTAAATTTGGTTTAGAGTCAACAGCAATGATGACGATATTTAATAAATTTAAACGTAATGACGTATTTGACGTATACGTCAGATAAGGAGAAGAAAGAGCAGATACGTCTTCACGTAATAAACAAAAACCAGAATATGAATGATTGTTCAGTGAAACCAACAACATAATGAAAATCAAAAAGTGTACAAACCTCCTGTCTCGTCCCGGGAGTGACATGCCACAAGTAAATCATATATCCAGGAATGCAGAGCATAGAAGAGAGTGCAGTAAACCAACCAAAGGCGTGTGACCACCAGGGATACTCATAGTTCATGTATTTGATTGGAGTCCATTGCACCAGGTTGAAGATGAACACGCTCTGCACAATAAAGGAAAAAACCGTTAGTGACGCACGACAAATAAATAAACAGCATATGTTCGTCCTAAATCCTATCAAAGAAAAAAGAATACTTTCTAACAATGTGATTTTACTTTAGGTTCAGTTCGATTATCATTTTAGAGATCGAATGTAATTCTATATATATATAATTTTGACCTATAGCACCTGAACATTAAATTCAGTTACTGGATTAGGTTGTAACTTAAACTTACAATACAAATAGCAGGAGTGAATCCAACCCAGCAGAACTTCCACCATATAGTTGGGTAGTAGCCAATCATTTCCTTGATGCCATCGTAGAAGCGGTTCACCCCAAAGGCCCACGAGATGGAAACACATTCGAAGAAGATCAGGAACAGTAGACAGAAACCGGAGACCGCGTAGGAATCGAGGATTTGGAACACGTACATGCCACCCTGGAATCAAATGTAGAACGATAAGTACTTTTATTAAAAGTTTAAAACCAGAAACAAAAACAATTTTTTTATGGATAAGTAACATTCGACTTTTATCTCACCAAATGGAAAGTGCTAATAAAGTCTACGATTTAAATCATATAATACCTATTTACTCTCGCCTTTAACCAACAAAAATTGTATTTAATTAATTTATGATAATATAAGTACGGCATCAATGCCTACTTAAAACACTCGATATTTTTATTAGCCACTAAA
>NW_020654335.1:0-2189 GCF_003589595.1 Hyposmocoma kahamanoa
CGGTAAGCTCACGTATTCTGCGGACTGCGTATGCAGCGGAGCTTAATGGAAGATTAATATTACCTGTTTAGTTTCAAAGGGACAGAGTTGTCTTGTCACTTTGAAATTAAATCGTATATGAATGTAGAACACATCAATATAGCGAAATTTTGGAGATACATTATTAATATAACGTAATTTTTGAGATAATACTATGTTACTCCACTAGTTTGTTATAATTATTAATACAAAGATCGAACACTCAGAAAAACACTCAGAAAAAATTCCTTCGATCCGGTCGGATTCGAACCGACGTCTTCTTGCATACCGTGCCAGACACTATACCAACTAAGCAACGGAACGAACCAACGGACCTCACGAATTTTTCTATGTGCTTGCGTCGTGTCTTTGTACTTGGTCTTTCAACGACTTTTGAGTGTTTTTTCGACAACAAGCACATAGAAAAAATTCGTGAGGTCCGCTAGAACGTCGGTCCGAATCCGGCCGGATCGAAGGAATTTTTTCTGAGTGTTCGATCTTTGTATTAATAATTATAACAAACTAGTGGAGTAATTTCACAAAAAATAATTGAATATCAATTCAATAAAAATTTAATTAATACTATGTTAGTTGTCAAGTGCGATATATTTTTTCCAAAGTGATTGTTGACACTTTCACTGTTATACGGAATCAACCAAAGCCTTTTAAGTTAGTATACACTTTTAAAATTTAAATATGATATTTTCAGGTCATTCTCGGAATAGTGTTCACTACCTAATTTCGGTGGCAATTTTTATTATTTAACTATTCGTTTTTTTATCGTGCAATATTAATTAATATTTGAGTATAGTACCGTGAAATATTATTTAATAATTACATGATAATATACTTTAATATTTAAGAAATAAAAATTGCCACGGAAATTAGGTAATGGACACTAGTCCGAGAATGACCGTTCAGTGCTCCGAGAGATTGCAATTTATATCTTTATTACAATTGAAATAGAATAAAATGTACATTAATAAATTTAATGTTATCTGCCATCACATCCGCCGATTTCGCTAGCCTTCATGTTTTGTATAGTTAATTAAACGAAAACTAATTTAACTGTTGTTGAAAACTGCTGTTATTTCAACTATTTGAAAATTAAAAGGAAGAGTACTGATTTCAGAAATGACACCAGTAAAATTGTGTACAAGTTAATCGGCGTTTTAAATTGAAAATAAAGAAATAAAAATAAAAGGTTAAAACGCCAATAACTTAAATTCACGTGAATAGCAATAATAATGATCTGATTCCGACCGGAAGCGGACGTGAGTCGCAGGATAAATAGTGAAAATAGAAAAATTGGGCTTCTATTTTGGTCCAGTCACCTGCATTGGTTCGAATGAACTGCACAGGTCTATTTACGTTCATTGTATGATCAATCTGTACTGAGTCTGTGCAGTCGGACTTTATAGATTCGTGAAAATGTAGACGAAGGGCAGGTTATAGCCGGTTATCCGTGTGAGACGAAAGACAGCCCAGTGGCATTGATGTTCTGTCTTTCCGGATGTTTAAACCACATTTTCTACATTTTTGCTGTCAAATTTTTATACATTACAGACGTTTAAACAGTTGTTTCTACAAATAACGGCCAAATTTTAAATATTGTTGCCATTTTAAACAGATGTTTGTTCTAATGTTGTTCAAACTTTAAATATTTTTGCTGTTACAGCTATTCTACAAGTATCGGTCAAACATAAAATATTGTTGCCATTTTAAACAGATGTTTGTTCTAATGTAGGTCAAACTTTAAATATTGTTGCCGTTTCAACAGATGTTTGTGTACTAATTATTTGTTAAAATTTAAACACTGTTATCGTAGAAACTCTCCGATCAAGCAATAATAATTTTTATTTCATAGGTAAGGAAATTACACTTGAAATCGTCACATTGATTAAATTTTACTCCTTATTCGTAAAGCAAATACCCCTGAGAAGAATGAGCAATAAACTCTAGGGGTTGCTTTTTGTAAATATACATTTGTGCACATTTATCATTTACAATATTTGTTTAAAAAATCATTGCCGGAGACTACCTGTAGGAGCTAAAATCACTACCACCGTCATCAATTCTTGTCATCCAAGTACGCAGAAGCTGTATAAAATAACCTTTATTATAAAGTTTTTGTTTCACTATAGTTTTAAACCTCGTAAATAGCAAATTTT
>NW_020654335.1:2199-10809 GCF_003589595.1 Hyposmocoma kahamanoa
TTAAAGTAATGCATTCAAATTAACACCCTTGATAAGAAATTTAAAATAAACTGCATTGACTTACAAATAAATGGACGACGGGTCTAATACAAAAACCACGAAAAAAATGTCCCAAGTCAACCTATTTAAACGTAGTGACATGTAAAGGAATATGAAAAAGCTAAAACGTTGAATTTAAATTGTAATGTCATCGCAGTACTGTCTAATTTTGATTGCTTCGCTGTCAGTCGAACAAACGAAGACTAAAGCGTGAATGACGCTCGGTATACGATTTTAACGCCCTATAAGTTCGGACACTTTTTAGCGCGGACCCGACGTCCATATAATTGTAAGTCAATGATAAACTGTATAAAATTTTTACCATCTCCTAAATAATCACTCTTTATACGATATGTGTTGAGAAAGTAAGGCATCGAAATATTATGTAATATTAATTTATTAATAACTACTTTACAACTGGTTGTAAACATAACTATTGGAGACGAAATAACTGCTGCCAGTTTTTAAAACATTTATTTTTGTTAAGTGTAATTTGTTAATTTTGACAAGAGTGATTATTTAAGTTTACTTTAAAAAATGGCATAATCTTACATTAATAGAATCTACGTCCTAACTATGAGTTGACCGCAGTTGACAGTGACAGTTGTTACCGACCGCGTTATTTCACAATTTTATTTAGCAAATTGTACAGCGCTCCAAGCGGTCAAAAAAGTAATATTTTATATACTCATTATGTGAATTTTAATAACATATAATAACACCCTGTATATTAGTCCTTAAAATAACTAACCTACATTTAAATTACTCGTGTCAATTCTGTGATTCCTAATGTTCTCTTTCATCCTTGATTTGTTTAAAAGGCATAACAATGTTTTCTATATCTGTCAAATGAATTGTTTAGGTTAAACGCCCTATTCATTAGACAATGTGTTGGTTGTGTTGGTCGTGTCAGCCAACATTAAGCAACATACCGATATATACCTTATATCAAAAGAAAGGCAAATCGAATCATCCAGATTAGAATGCATTAAAAAGTTTGTAATAATATCATTCAGTTTGCAACAAACTCGATTCACAACAAATATTTAGTTGTAAATAGTTGTACTCTCGATTTTGGGCGTTAATGGATTTTAACCCGACTTAAACCTGTTAATGTCTGTATATACGTCAAAAGTGCTTTTATTACACGAGTCTAAAAAATAATACGAATGATATTATATATTTTTAATATTTTATTTTACTACGAACAGATTATGCATTTTAGTCTTCAAATTAATTTATAATAATATTAATAGACTACACCGTCGACGTGTAATCGACTAAGAGCAGAATACCAAAATAAAAATGGCAGTAAATGAAATTGCTACTCCGTGAACCCAGTGAAGGTTAAATCGTGCAAAATAGTTACCTATTTAAATTAATTTAATTTACTTCGATTTTTATTAACATGGACTTCCGAAAATTAACGCCTGAATCTATTAATTACTTGAATGCCAAAATATTGCAATGGCAGTTAAGTAGTAACTTGATTGCGACCCCTCCGACGTAAAGTATCGTATGTCGAAATTGCCAAGTTTACAGAGGAGCCTTTTAAATATTCTGAATTCACTGAAATAAGCACAACACGTGACTTTAGCATTTCTCAGTTTTATTCGACAAAGCTCGCTACTCACATAGAGTATTATAAAATCCTAGATATCGGTTAGAGGATGTATTAGATGATCACTCTATTTGAGTAACGAGCTTTGCCGAATAAAACGGAGAACTTTAAAACGCTTCCCTGTAAACTTGGCAATTTCGACATACGATACTTTACGTAGGAGGGGTCGATTGCAAGCCGCTACTCTAAACTTTTAGCAGAATATCAAATGTACCAAATCCTGACGCAGACACTCAATCGCCACGCCACGGTTTCGGTTTGTTGTTCAATGGTTTGCACCAGGAATTCGGAATCACAGAATCTGAAAAAAAATATATCATTAAAAAAACGATAATATACAACTATAAAAAATCTCTTCATTAATAGCTTGAAGTTTGAATTAAAGAAGTAAGCAATATTATTTATTCTATAGACATTAAGATTCGTGGTTATAATGGAACCGCTTTAGAAAAATTAAGAGAAGAATGAAAAAATCATGACGCAATTACCTTCATAATTAGTAATAATCATTTAGTTAATTCTAGAATTACGACTAGTCGTAAATTAAGGCTGACAAATCTAATTTTGACCCTTGACATGTGGTGAAGTTTTGAATAATTAATTTCTATTAACCTTGAGGTCATAAGTCTTTACTACCCCTATGTCAGAGTCAGAAAATAATTTGTCAGATTTGGCTGTGTCGATTTTGCTGTTACATTACAGTGGTAATTAAAAAGTACTTTGGGTACATTGCATACCACTTCAACCAAGATGATGGACCGTCTCCGAGAATAGTCACTACTAAATCCGAGCATCATGGACCGTCTCCGATAATAGTCACTACTAAAACTGCGTATGATGGACCGTCTCCGAGAATAGTCGCTACTAAAACCGAGCATGATGGACCGTTTCCAATAATAGTCACTACTCTAACTGGGCATGATGAACCGTCTCCGAGAATAGTCACTACTAAAGTCGAGGATGATGGACCGTCTCCGAGAATGATGGTCCGAATAGAGACTGATCCTTTGTACAGTCAAATTTGATAGCTTGACACTTTCCTGAAATCTTGCCATTGACACACTGCTTCTTCTTCTTCAAGTGCCTCTCCATTATTGAAGTCAGTTTTCTATATCTTTCTTTGTCCAGAGCTAGCCTGAACTGTTGTTCCACGGCCTTGATGCTGGTCCACTCCCTGACCTACTCCTTACCTGATCCTGTACTACTTATCGGGTACCACACAGTAATTTAGCAACATTACCGGCACAATATGATAAATTATATTTTATTTAAGTAGGTAAATGTGATCGCAGTTATTGCTTTAGTCGACAGGTATCGCACATTTTTTTACTTAAAATGTAGGTTCGTCAATGGATGCCCTTTAGCCGATATATCGACCAACATACCTACCTACATTATGCTTTCGAAAATGTCGGATGACACGTCAACCAACAAGTTTATTTTAATTTTACCAAGTACAAGTCACGAGGCAAACAAGTCGTGCGCCGGGTGGTAAGCGAGACGCCTGTCAATAGCAGCTGCAGTGCCACTCAGAGCTTTAAATCGCAAAGATTGTCACATAAGTTGACATCTTTTCATCACCCAGGTTCACGAATCTTTCACTTGCGTTCATTGACTTACAAATAAATGGACGACGGGTCTAATACAAAAACCACGAAAAAAATGTCCCAAGTCAACCTATTTAAACGCAGTGACATGTAAAGGAATATGAAAAAGCTAAAACGTTGAATTTAAATTGTAATGTCATCGCAGTACCGTCTAATTTTGCTTGCTTCGCTGTCAGTCGAACAAACGAAGACTAAAGCGTGAATGACGCTCTGTATACGATTTTAACGCCCTATAAGTTCGGACACTTTTTAGCGCGGACCCGACGTCCATATAATTGTAAGTCAATGCTTGCGTTGTTTGCTTGTTTGCGTTGGCTGGGTACACGGCGTAGAAATCTTCCATCCGCGCAAAAGTTCACGAGTCTTCCGCTTTGCGTTGTAGAGAGACGTGTATTGGACGCGTGGACGCTGCTGCATTGCAGATACAAATAATTGGTCAGTGGTGCTTTCCTCCGCAAACTTTCCTTGTTGCCTGCGTGGAAATATCAAGCTTGCTAGATATTAAACTCACGCAACACAAAGTAATCCAACGCAAAGAAAGCGGCTGGCGCAAGCGAGCTACTCGTGAACAGTCCTGCCTGCGCGTAAACGATAGATCTTATCTTAGAGATAGCGAAAAACGCAAGTGATAGACTCGTGAACCCGGCATTACCACCAAGCGCACGACTTGCTCGTCCCGTGACTTAGTATTTAAAAAAAAGTTAAGTTAAGTGCTTTTGACAGCACCTATATCGATGTCAAAAGCCAGTAACGCATTTACCAAAGTATAAAAATAGCTTGACAGATCGACCTACTTCATTAAAAGGTGGAGTTCCGAGGTAAGCATCTCCTGTGACAGTCACTTAGCGTTAACAATGCCAATCTTAGTGCAGGGAAACGTATTCAAATTGAGCAACATTCATTCAGTGTCACAAACTAACTGTTGCGAGAGTTTGAGCTTATAGGGACAGTCCCATATCGTTCTACATAAGTTTTATATATAGTGCCCCTATCAACCTCTTGGTTATGCGGTAAAGGCACTGTTACCTGTGCAAGGAACCCCGCACTTGGACCATTTAAGTCAGGTCCTAACCCCGGCAGCTTGATGTTGATTGCCTCTCCCGATCGGAAACTGCGTCTTTTCCGAGTCGAGGCGCATAATTGCGATTCACAACTGGCCGATCGGAAACTTTTGACATTTCTAATCGGAACAATAGTTGATTTAACTCACAAATTAGAAAGATATAGTAGGAATCAGGTTCATGTACTCGCTCAGAAACCCATCTGATTTCGAGACTACCCGATCAGGTCGATTCCGATTTAAATAAAAATAAAGCTGCAGATCAGTTTGCACGGACTTCATCCGTCTTTCAAAACGCTTGTTAGTGCCTTAGATGAGCCGCCCCTACAGCACCCTCTCTATTTTCCAGATAGGTATGCAGATAAGCTGTAGGCACGCTCATTTACTGGCGCTCTGCACTACTAACGGTTGCCGCAGCGGAGCCGTCGATTAAGCCGACTGCCAAATCATCTGTAAGGCACGTTCACTTCCCGATGCCGAAAAAAACGGCGTCTCTCCAGTTCACAATAACTTAAGCGGCTGGAGGAACCGGAAGATATCTAGCTTTCCGGGCTAGTGCTGGAGATGCCTGTAGCAGTGTCATGTGACAATGTCCGGACACAGCTCCCGATTTAAATAATAATAACACACTCAACATAGCCCCACACTAGGGAAACCCTGGGTCGCGGGTGCCATGGATACACACATAGACTACCACAAATTACAGCCAAACTCACGAGAGAAATAAATGTAGGCCATACAAATATTTCTCCCGGCCCGGGAATCGAACCTGGGACCTCTGCGTGGCAGTCCGGCATGGTAACCGTTCGGCCACGGTTACGTGTCCCGTGCGTAGGCCACGTAGGCCCTCGTCTAATCCGCTACTAAGACGCTCCAGCTGCGCGCTTATTCCCTATCTCTCAGGTCGGTAGATAGGGACAAGTTTACAGGAACAGTGACAACTTTTTATGACAATTTGTACAACGCTCTTTTAAGCATTAAAAGCTCATTGTAAACGATATTGATGACGCTGAGGCTGTCTCGCTTAGAATTCCATCTTAATTTAGATTGTAACGTCTATGCAGTATTAGGGTACATTCCCACGGCCCGTGTAGTCCAACGCGCCGATTTGTACGGACGAGAGAGCTATCGAAACGGACGAGTATGGGCGGCCTCGTATTCGGGTATCTATCGAGGCGCCTTTGAAGTTACCGACCAGCGGCTGAACCAAACAGGTCGCCACGGGTGAGCACGGGCGCGTTAGGGCGGCCATTTTCTCGCGGGCCACGGGCTTTGGGAAGCCGCTTGTATTTGTAAAATTTGTAATCAACGGCTAGTTTGACTTTTTAGTAAAAAATAAAGTAGCTTTAGTTCTTTCATTATTATAGATAAGTTGGCCGATATATAAAATTACTCTTGTAGATTTTTGTAATAAATATTTCGAAATGTTTTGTTTTTTTAAATTTTCCTTTTCCTTCTTCCCGTATTATCTAATCATAATAGTGAACCTCATAACCGGTGGACTAAAAAAACAACAAAATCAAACAAAATTTATTTAATCATTGACCTACCAAAATTTGAAAGAAATTACAAAGTTAATTTTCGGACCCTTGTAACAAAGCCGCATCCGTATTTCGTTCTAGTAGAGCTCCTTGTGAAAGAGTTCGTCCAGGGAAGTACTGCCACCTTACCATTTCTGCCGCCAAGCAGTTATTTGAGCATTACTGCGTTCCGGTTTTGAAGGGTAAGGGTGCTGGTGAAATTACAGGCACATGGAACTTGTCAAGTTACCGACGCATTACTTTCTGCATCTTATAAAAAACGATTATTAAGGGTGTCATGATTCGCTCTGGACCTTTTGGAGGGAAAAGTGTCGTTTGTCCCACGACAATGCTCCTACTTTAAGTAGCAACAGTATACTTTTTACTAACCATAATTTAAACTGAAAAACACGACAACAGAAAAGTCTAATCGTTTCCATGTAGTACATCAAAATATTCAAGGCTTTTCTGGCAAAACATTAGAAATAAGTCTTTTTTTGCACGATATTTCCGTTGACGTGTTTTGTGTTACAGAACACTGGCTGAAAGATTACGAAGCCATTAACAATATAGAAAATTATGTAATAGTCAGTTCGTTCATAAGAAAGAGCTTAAGTAGAGGCGGATCCATGATTATTATTAAGCGTAACTTAAAATTTAAAGAGCGTAAGGATATCACAAATCTTTCTACTGAACGAACTATTGAAATTTCATGTGTGGAATTGGATCAGTTTGTCGTCTTATGCGTATACAGGCCCCCCTCTGCTAATTTTAACGAGTTTGAATTAATTATGGAAGACAGTTTAAAGCGGATTTCTCCAACCAAAAAAAACGTAGTAATATGTGGAGATTTCAATGTAAATCTGTTGGAAAACTGTTCTACTTCTGTAAGACTCATTAATTTATTTCAAAGTTTTAACTTGATTAATCTTTTTTTAGAACCAACTCGCATTACTGCCTCCTCTTCTACTTGTATTGATAACATCTTTTGTAACACAGACGCAGTGTCTAAATCAATAATAAATTGCTTAAGATCCGACCATAGTGGCCAATTGGCTTCTTTTAATTGTAAAATGAGCAAGAAGGTAGACCAATTTCTCTGCAGACCGATTACCACAGAACGAATAATTAGATTTCAAAATAATATCGGCAATAGTTTAAATTCCCTATCCCATATACCGGAGGATCCAAATACTTTATATAACACGATATTTGGTTTAATTAAAAATGAATTTGACAACATATTTAAATCGAAAACATTAACTTTCCATAGAGAGACTAAATTCAACGACTGGGCAACAGTGGGTATTCATAAGAGTAGGTCTCGTTTGTATGAGCTATATGCTATGAAAACTTATAATAATAATTCAAATTTCATAGAATATGTTAGAATTTATTCGAAAATATTTAAAAAAGTTTGTGTAGCTGCTAAGGTTAAGTTTCACAGCGACAAAATTAGACAATCGATAAATAAATCTAAAACTACTTGGAGCATAATAAATAAAGAGTCAGGCAGGGTTAAACCACAGGATAGAGATATAGTTTTAGAATTAGACAGCAAACTTATAAAATCTAAAGATAAAGTAGCCCAAGCTTTTGAATCGTTCTTTTCGGAAATTGCTGTGAACACTACAAAATCATTAAATTCCTCCCCTTCACTTGCTATTGATCTCCTAAAGGAAAATGTTAACGTTTGTGGCAGTTTATTTAATTTTCGTCATGTTAATCCACAAGACATCATAAAAGCTTTTAAGTCAATACATGTTAAAAAAACTGAAGATCTCTGGGGCATATCAACTAAAGTTATAGACTCAGTTATTAATCTCATTTCCCCACAGTTAGCTGTAGCTTTCAATAGGTGCGTTGACGAAGGTGTTTTTCCCGATTTAATGAAATACAGCAAGGTTATTCCCTTATTCAAAAGCGGTAGGAAAGTTGATCCTAGCAACTATAGGCCCATTTCAATTTTACCAGCTTTAAATAAAATATTCGAAAAGGTTATGCTAACTCAATTACTGTCCTATTTCGGTAGGAATCATATTTTTCATAGTGAACAATACGGGTTTACTAGTGGTAGATCGACTAGCGATGCGGGGGTAGCGTTACTAAAACACATCTTTGATGCTTGGGAAAGGTCCCAGAACGCTATTGGTGTTTTCTGTGACCTCTCAAAGGCATTTGATTGCGTTGATCATAATACTCTTATTAGGAAGCTGGAACATTACGGTGTAAATGGCAAGGCGTCGAAACTTGTCTCGTCATATCTCAACGGTAGAATTCAGAAAGTAGACATAAATGGAGTGACTTCTTTGGGTTCTCCAGTAAAAATGGGTGTTCCGCAGGGCTCAATACTTGGACCTTTCTTATTTCTGATTTATATTAATGATCTGCCATTCTTTGTTAAGGACCATTGCGAAATAGTGTTGTTTGCTGATGACACATCCTTGATTTTTAAAACAGACAGACATGACAAGAACTATGACCGTATTAATGATACCCTCTCTAAGGTAGTTTATTGGTTTAATGCTAACAATTTATTGCTTAATGCCAAGAAGACAAAATGTGTTAAATTTGAATTACCTAACGTAAAATCAACTAGTCCAAGCATAGAAATAAACGGAGAAAAGTTAGACCTTGTTAATAAAGCAGTCTTCTTGGGAGTGACCTTAGATAGTAAACTTCAGTGGTTTCCACATATATCGTCCCTGGCCAGCAGATTAAGCTCCGCTGCATACGCAGTCCGCAGAATACGTGAGCTTACCG
>NW_020654336.1:0-11603 GCF_003589595.1 Hyposmocoma kahamanoa
TGCAATAAAACGGCAATTTCATACTTTAACCCCTAATATTTATGTATTTTGTGACGTAAGCCATTCGTCATTAAAACTTATATTTACTTACCAACATCTTATTTGTTTAAATTGCGTAGATGTTTTATAAAACAACGGGTTACATTTAAAAATACCAAAATATTTTCCATAAAGATGGCTGATTGAGTGTTAACAATGACCGGAGGTGAGTATTACGCGAGACCGCTGCGCGCCGCGCCACTAAAATAGTAATTTTTATGTGGCTGAATACTGGCAACAGTTGCCATTGTACTCTGAATTTTTAACAGACAAAGAAATAAAATGAGTTTTTTTTTAAATACTGTTTTATTTTACTTTCAAAGTAGTTTTTTCGTAGATGTATTAAAAAACGTAATTTGATACACGTGAGGATTTGTCAATTTCACTCGAGTCTTGACCCGAAGTCTAGACTCGTGAATAATGACGAACTTTCCGCACTTGTATCAAAAATAACTATTCTACGGGGTTCAAGGTTCTACCCTTTACCTTTTTAGTACGTCTGGCGTAACCTCGGAGATACCTTACACCGATTGGCAACTCCTTTCAGCGTTATGGTGTATGTCATCGATACGACAAGAATTTTATTATATTTATATATATTTATAGACGGCGCTACGACTAAAAAGTCGTTGAAAAATCAAATACAAAGACACGACGCGAGCACATAGAGAAATTCGTGAGGTCCGTTGGTTCGTTCCGTGGCTTAGTTGGCATAGCGTCTGGCACGGTATGCAAGAAGACGTCGGTTCGAATCCAACCGGATCGAAGGATTTTTTTCTGAGTGTTCGGTCTTTGTATTAATAATTATAAGGCATATTGTTTTTTTTTTTATAATACCAAGTGACGCGCCTATCCATAATAGTTGCAGTGCCATTCAGAGCTTTAAAGATCTTATGGGCATTGTCACTGCGCCTGTCACCCTGAGACAAGTCGACAAGTCCCATGTGCCTTACCCTTCTAAATCGAAACGCAGTAATGTTCACATTACTGCTTGGCGGCAGAAATAGGTAAGGTGGCAGTACTATCCTGGATGAACTCTTTCACAAGGAGGTAGACTGCTACTGCTAGGAGCTCTATTGTACACGTGTCACAGGGATTCGAACCTTCAAGCTTAATTGAGAAGCAAACGTTTACCCACTACGCTACTACTGTAAGTTACAAAGTTGAAAGATTTTCTGAAATATGAATTAATTTAACTCATTATTATCATGATTAAAATGGCCGTTGTTAGTTACAAAACTTTGTAATGAACTTCCAAACTATTTCCATAATAATTAAATTCTTGGTAAAAGCTTTTTAGCTATGAAATGAAATGACGTTTGTTGCAACCATGGTACAAAAGTAGTTGTTACATGAAATTTTAGAATCACATGGACCCTGACAGGGAACTGCAAAATATACCTAAATCTAGTCAGCGTTGTATAAATATTAATATTTATATTAATATTGATATTTACTACTACTATAAGCCGTGGTAGCGTAATGGTTTGACCTACTGTCTCTCAAGCAGAGTGTCGTGGGTTCGAATCCGGGCTCGCACCTCGAAACTTTTGGAATTTATGTGCGAAATTTAATTTTAAACTTACCATGAGCTTTTCGGTGAAGGAAAACATCGTGCTGAAACTTGCACGTCGAAGAAGGTTCACAACACTCGGAAAACGTGTGAAGTCCCTGACCCGCATTCTCCCAATGTGGCGGACTATGGCCTAAACCCTCGTCTGAAAGGAGACCCGTGCCCAGCTGTGGGACGTAAAATGGGTTGATGACGATGATGATGATTTACTACTTTTAGCTACTTGACTTAAGAAAAATTTCCGTTCGAAGAATCTCTGGAGCAATATTAATTCTTTGTAAAATAAAACTACGAAAGTTTAAAGTTAGTAAACAGTAAAGGAATTTATTGGTTCGTGTAAAAAAAGGGGATTTAAATAAATTCTGTTTGAAAGGACTTTTTTTTAAATATTTTCTATTTTGCGTGATGTCCACATTAATTTTATTGTAAAAGTAATGAAAGAGTACATCAGGGAAAATAATAGGCAAAGTAAAGGCGTAAAGACTAACAAAACAATGATATAAAAACAGGTAGGTACAATCGTGTAAAAACACTCCCTACTTAAATACAGGTTATGGTAAAAAGTAACTTACTACAAAACGGTCTGTAATTTTTAGAAATACTATACTTTACAAGCAGTTGGGTTATATGATTTAACTGGTCAGAATTTTATGGGAAGTCGAGCACGTGAACTCAAATCGGAAATTTAGTAGAAAGTGGTGATGGAAAGAAGAAAAGTAAGTGACGAAGAAGAAAAAGGAATTTAAGAACGATTCAAAATTTCAAAGTAGGTGGCCAGGAAACAGAGAAAAGGGTGGTAGAAAGCTGGAATGACGATGAAAGAAGTCGCATCGTCACATAGCGTTTCCAATCGAAGATGTTTTCAGCACTATGAACGCTTTTTATATAATAAAAAAATAAGTGGCCGTTTGACCTCCACCTCACTTTGATTTTTGTGAAGAATCGAAATTGCGCGATTTGCGCGAGAGCGACATAGAAGCGCGGCTCGCGAGATATTACTATTTTCGATGCGAGAATAGCAATATCGTGTTGTTATAGTTCTTCTGTCTATTGCAGTTACAGTGTCACTCTGAGCTTTAAAGGGGAAGGATCTAAGGGGCACTGGCCACTGCGCCCGTCACCCATAGAAGATTAATTAGATACCTCTTAGATGTCTTTCAAAACTGGAACAAAGTAATGCTGACATTACCACTTGGTGACAGAAATAGGTAAGGTAGCAGTACTTCCCTAGACGAATTCTTTCACAAGGAGCTCTTCTGCTACTAAGAGGTTCGTTCAAGGCTAGTTCTAGTTTAGAACAAATTAGGTTAAGCCGAATACCGATTCCTACATGTCAACGAATACGGTATTTTATCGTCGGCCCATGTAACAATTTTGTAATTATGGATTTCGGTCTGGCACGGGTCATTTACGTAGCATAAAAATTGGAAAGAACTCATTACACTGCTTTGCAATACACCTATTCACAGAGTAAATTCTTCACTCACTACATCGTCAACGTTTACACATTAGATACTGTATCGATGTTATTGAGACCCTTGTGGTGATCACGACCCATAATGGGGCTTTTTTATTATAATATCAAATGACGGAATGAACAAGTCCTGCATCTGGTGGTAAGTGACCAGACGCTTGTCCATAACAGTTGCAGACCAACCACTCAGAGCTTTAAATCACATAGATCTAAGGGACACGTTGAAAGTCCCATGTGCCTGTAATTTCGCCACCAGGCTTACCGTTCAAAACCGGAACGCAGTAATCACAGGACTTCCCAGGACGAACTCTTTCACAAGGAGCTCTACTGCTACTAAAAAGACCTTTTGTAGTGCTTAACTATATTAAATTGAATTCTCTTACATTACGTTTCAAATACGTACTCGTCTCTGACGTGAGTCAAAACATTTTATGCGATCCTAGCGAGAGCAAAAACTGCAACGACATTTTTACCTCTAATTGCATAGACGTAGAGCTTTTTTGACAGACTCAAGCCGATTCAACGATCATGGAGTGTTTCGCGATATCTGGAAAATGAAAAAAACATACCGTGGTAAGAAGCCTGTTTCCTGGACGATTTTTTCCAGAAGGAGCGCTGATGTTACTATTATTTAATACATACAATGCGACTAAAACAACGTTTATTAATAATTAATTCGACAAAGTAACTAAATTAAATTATATAACAAGAAATGGCAGTATAGAGAGTGCGCTGTGCTAATTACGGAAGCCCACATCCATTCAGCTTTGTGTCGTCTCACTGAAAGTGCTACGAAGCTGTTATTCAGTCGACCCGGTAACATACATGCGGCAGGGAACACAACACTAGACTTATTTTATTATGTAAGCACTACGTCATGTGCAATCGTAATGATTGATTCAAAATTAGTTTGATAAAATTAAGCCATTAGTTCTCGTTCACGGTTATGCCTTACTTTTTATTCATAGCTTTTCACAAACACAGGAAGTTCGCGATTTAGGTATCCAAATAAATCCTCTACTAAGATTAGATAAGCATTATTTCATTTTTAATTCGGAACTTAATCACGTATAAAACAAATTTAATTATCTCGACGTTTCGGACATATTGCAACGTCCACGGTCTCGAAGGGACTGAAGAGGCGGGTGTCAGCATCTTCGAATCGTGCGAGTTTTTCTTACTACCCGCGCTTGATCTTCATTATTCATTTGTGCACTAGGGTTCTCACTAGACCGACTCACAACACGACGTCCAGAGAAATGTTTGTTCTTGTGTTAAGTAGGAAGCAAACAAATATTATATAAACTTTGACGAAGTTCACAGGAGCCGAAACAGATATGTAAATACTTCGGTTTCAATTTAGTTAAGTTTAGAAAAGCTGTCATTAAATTTGCCTGATGACAAGCGCAATATTATTTGATTGGATTTGTTGAATTCGGTATTTTAGTAGTAGCGTATCCGGCCGTTCAAAATTGCGTATACACAAAGACTCGAGAAACATAAATTCTTGAAGTTTTCTTACTATTTAATAATTTTTTGTACAGGACACTCGCAATTCACATATAACAATACGAAAATAAACAAAAGGTTCTGCTTTTCTCTTAAAGAAATTTCTTCGTGCAGACCTAAATATAGGACACAATAACTAAAAAAAAACGGATTTACGTGCACAACAAAACAAAAATTATGTAACACAAAAACAGTATCATAGCAATAACATTGAATTATAAACTATTAAATACTTAGATACTAGTATTAAATACATTTTCCATAATATAATAACTAAGAAATGAATATAATAGTGAATATTTGGCTCTTTATTTGGAAATACCTAATAATTTACTTTCGCGAAGAGCAATGGGTAGTGCGTTCCAAAATTTGAAAACTGTGCAGGACTGAGAATAAAAATCGGAATTGAAAGACGGAAAAGATAATCGGGACTTACTTAGAGAACGACAGGGTTTATCCAAGGACTTGAGAAATCTGAAACGCTGTTTCAGATGCATTGCAGTCACAGTTATGTTACATATTACAGACAATGTAGACAATATGCAAATTGCTGCGGAGACGAATGGCAAGCCACTTGAGCTGACTGTGGTAGTGTGAGATTCGGTTACATTTACGAAGATCAAAGATGCTCCTTACACACAGGTTTTGCAACTAGGTAGGTAGCCCTTCAGTAGCATCTAAATAGAAGGAATCAGCATAATCTACGAAGGGTAACAAGACATTGGGCTAAACAGATCTTGGATTTTAAGGGCAAGAAGTTTTGGAGACATTTAAGCGAGTGCAGTAACTTACGCTAATTTCCGCGCACACTTTTTTTGGAAACCTGACTCGGATGCTTTAATCTAAATCGTCTTTACAATTAATTGTCATAGGAAGTATTTGTACGCATTTTCACTAATAGGCATAATTTTATATTGTCTTAAAAGGACGATCATGATGGCATTTGAAAATTCCCCGATTGGCTACGCTGTTATCTAATGCTTTACGGCTTAGTAGCTGTAGAAATATGCATTTCAAACCGAATAAATCTCTACTTAATTCTCGCTTTAGCCATTCCACACACAACGTTACACGTAACGTTAATTGGATGTCACAAGGCTTTGCAGCAATCCTTCTGCTGACGAGATTTCCCACCTGACTCTATAAATTTGATGTTAGTGTTGTTATCTGACTGTACAGTATATAACCTCTGATCGCAGTTTTGTATAGCCAAGAATATAATCATATGCTTATATCCAATAAGTTTTCTAAACAGCGGACGTTGTGCCGTATAAAATCAATAGCCAGTGTTACGCGACAAGATAAAACTCCTTTGGAAAGACATTACAAACTAACCCAGCCCACTTTTGAAATTCCAATATGTCCACGGGATTCCCAACTAGGCCTAAATTAAATTTCCGATTGGCTCCCAAGCTCAGATCCAAATTTAGGTAAACTAACTAAAAAGTTAGCCGTCCTGCTAATGATATATATGGTTCCTAGAATTCGAACTATTTCTCTCATCAAACACGAAAATATTATTATCGCCGAGATAGAGTGGAATAAAGATAGCCGTCTGAGACATAATCAAAACTTCTGTCACGAATCGTAAACAACCCTTCTGGATACCCTTTTTTTGGAGAAAATATATTAATTTATTTATTATAACAGTATATTTTTGTAACAAAAAAAATAGTAAAAATTATTTATCAAGTCAACACAACACACAACAGTCTGTCACGCTGCAGCATAACGCCTCTTTGGCCGTAGGCCGTACAGGAACTAGATACCATCAGGAAGATGTTCAGTTCTACCACAAAATGCGTAGATGTTGCAGTATTTCCGGACTACCATGCAAAGGTCCTGGGTTCGATTCCCAGGCCGGGAGAATTATGTGTATGGCCTACATTTATTTCTCTTGTGAGTTTGGGTGTAATTTATGGTTGTCTGTATGTGTGTCCATGGCACCCGCGACACAGGTTTTCCCTATGTTGAGTGTGTGCGTTATTATTATTATTATTATTATTATTATTATTATTATTGAATGATTCAATAAGTTGATTTCGTACTTACTATGTTTAGTAAATAAAGTAAAACTACATATGTTTGTACCTTATTACAATTAAGACAACGCCTAATAATAATTAAATCTGTAATTAAGTCTATTGAATGTCAGGATACTTCACCACCATCATATTTAATATTTTCTTGTGAAATTACCCCAGTAGTTTATTATAGTTATTAATAAAAAGATCGAATACTTAGAAATCCTTCGATCCGGTTAGATTAGAACTAACGTCTTCTAGCAAACTGTGGCAGACGCTACGCCAACCAGGCCACGGAATGAACCAGCGAACTTTCGAATTTTTGTATGTGCTTGTTGCAGATCTTTGTTCAGGTTTTTTAACGACTTTTTTGCAGTAAAGCTATCTGATTAAATTATATAGTGCAAGAGGCAAATGGGAAAATTTTCAGCAGAAAGTTATGTTTACTTTCATAAAAATTACTTTTAAAGTTGAATAATAACTTGAAGCTAAACATCAGACATAATAATCAACAATACTCTAGTTGCAAGTAACACAACGATGTCAGGCAACCAATGTGGCATAGAAAAAGAAAATTTTTTGTCAATGCTAATTATTTGGGCAAGCTGTGCCCACGGCCTGCTCGCATAATTGGGATTTAAATAGTTAAATACATAGAAGTAGAGATTAGCAGTAGAGCTCCTGGTGAAAGAGTTCGTCCAGTGCGGTCCTGTCATCTCACCTATTTCTGTTGCCAAGCAGTAATTTGAGCTTTACTGCATGCTGATGAAATTACGGGCACATGAGACTTGTCAACTTATGTCTCAGGGTGACGGGCGCAAGTGGCAGTGACCCTGAGATCTTAGCGATTTAAAGCTCGTGAGTGGCATTGCAACTATTACGGACAGGCGCGTCGCTTACCTCCAGGTGCACTACTTGTTCGCCCCATCACTTGGTATTATAAAAAAAGGTAATCGAGTTATGTAGAACGACTCATCCGTAGAACAAAGACCCATGTGCAAGACTGCTTATTCTCAGGACTTTGTACATTTCGTGCGCAGTTCTTAACTGTGGATATCAGATCGACCGTTGTTCGATATTATATTTCCGTAACGAAATAATACATAAAATTCTTAAAACACCTAGCTAGGTTTTATTTTAAATAACGAGATTATGTATATTTATCCTGTTTTCGTTGTATGATCATATCGGACTCTGTTCTTCGGATGAGTCGAGAAGTAATACTTAGGTGGTCAATTATTTATTAAGTTTGCAAAGTACATATTGATACGGATGATTTATGAATAAAATAATTAAGTTTTTGATACCTATTAATATTTACTGCTAGATAGTAAGTAATGGAAGATGAAAAGAAACAAAATTGTAAGTATTTTCTTTATATTACTTTATTACGTTATCTCTATTTCCGATTCTGAACTTGACTCAATCTCTATCTCTACCTTCAAAAAAAAAATCATTAGGGATGACACTCTTTCAACACTTTAAACAATTAATTCTGGTAATTTATTTGTTGGTTTCATATCACTTACTAGTGATTTCAAAATTCTGTTAAATAAAATTTCTCACGTCATGACTCCAAGATTAGTATTGTCAATAGCCCAATTGAATTTCGGGGAAAAATATTGAAATTGTGGTAACTGTAAAGCAGTCTGAAGTGAAAACCCTAAAAAAATCATATGTTTTGTTTGTTGACAATTATTGTCCATCGAATTTGGCTAGGGTATACTTACTTACTCCGCTGGCTCAGCGACCCGAACTGTGGTCCCGGCCTCCGAACTGAGATGATGCCAATTTCTTCGGTCTTGTACAATCTCTCGTCAATTGATGGCTTCTAGTTCGTGCAGGTCCGCCTCCACGGCGTCGCTTCAGCGATATCTGAGACGACCAACCGGTCTTCGTCCAGTAGGTCGACCCAGATAGACTCACTTCACATTCCGATCCTCTCTCATCCTTTCTAAATGGCCGAGCCAGCGAAGTCTGTGCGCTTTTGTTTGGCTGATGATTTTTGGCTGGGCGACGAGCTCTTCTATTTCAGAGTTAGTGTGGACTATTTTGCTACCGTTCTCCCATCGGACTAGTTCTAATATTTTCCTGAGAACCTGGCTAGAGTATAGATACATTACAATTTATAACAGCCGTATTATGGAACGTAAAACCTTTTCTCTATTGGGTTTTATGAATTAATTAAACGCAAAGAATTTAAGTCCCTTAGCGGACCTAATTAAGTTTCTGACTTGCCGAGGCATTAGAATCATCAGTCAGAAGTAAAACCTGCACGTCAGAAATAAATCGTTCTATCTGCTTTGTGCGAATTTATACGTTTGAGCATTTTAAAGACAAATTTTATTATATTGCGCACAATAAGATCATTGATTGCGAATTATTTTGTTTATATCAATGATATATAAATAATAAAATAAAATGTTTCTTTATTTAGGTATACACCATTAATAGTTTAATATTACATTACATTACATATTATTAATGAAGATCATTGGTTTGTATAGTAAAATACTTTAGGATAGTAATATGGATTTTATTGAATATTATGATGTTTTGCTACCAGTGCTTATTTTTAATTTAATTTACAAAATACATGGTATAGTCATAAATAATAATAAAGAAATTACATGGTTCAGTGCTATCTACCACACTCGTCAAAGGCCCGGCCTTGGCTGATCCTGGCGCAAAGGTGCCCATCACACTTGCCGCATTTCCTCGCTGTATGGCAATGGACAATCTTTGCGCCAAGAACAACGTGGGGGTCATCTCCATTCGTAGTCGTTGCCCGATTTCCGCTACAAACTTTTCGCACCGCTACCCAAATAGAAGCCGCCGTCTCAACTGTAAGCGGAACGAAAATCTCACTACTAATTTTTTTGTGAAATTACTGCATTAGTTTGATAAAATTATTAATACAAAGACTGAATAAAAATAAAAATTTCTTCGATCTGACAGAATCTAGAGCAACAGCTCTACCAACTGAGCTATAGATCCAGTCATTGTATGACCACGCTCGTTCCTTCCCCGAACCTGCAACTTGTGGAATGATCTTCCTCCTGGAGTATTTCCTTTGCCCTATGATATATATATTTACAGGGTCTTCATAAAGAGTGTAAAAAGGCTCTCAAAGGATCGCAACGCATAGGCAACTCATCTTATGTTGCAAATGTTCATGGGCGACAGTGACCATCTCCCATCAAGTGGCTCATCTGCTCGTTTGCCTCTTACTTTACATAAAAAAATCTATGAAAGTATTTGTATACTCAATGAAGTACAGCTACCAGAGGTTGACAAGAGATGTCGCTATATGAATTGTAATATTGGTTTGAATATTGTGATTTTATAACCGAGTTTAAAAAAGGAGGAGGTTCTCAATTCGACTGTATGTTTTTTTCTTTTTTTGTATGTATGTTACGCGATAACTCCAGTATTTGTGAACCAATTTTCATGATTCTTTTTTGTTTGGTACTTTCATAGTAGTCCCATTTCATTTTGAAGAAAATCATCCACCTCTAAGGGTGGCTTGTCACGCATGAAGATTCACTTTTATAATAAATAGCGCCTAACATTAATTTAGGAGCAATTACTTTAATGGCTGATTTTGCTATTTCTCCAATTCAAGGCGTTTTTCTCTCAATATACTTTGAGTAGTGAGAACCGATGTTTATTATCTTCAGTGTCAAGTCCTGTATAGTGGCGAACTAGGGATATTTCAATAAAACTTAGCAAATAGACGTAATTCCACGTACTTATGAGGTCAGTTTTTTTAGTAATCTGTACTGAGATTATTTTATAGAATTAACGAATGAATGAATGTCATAACATGTTTTTTCATTTAATAGAAAAAGGCGAAGTAGTAAATTATTCATAGTTCAAGTAATTATTAATCTAAAAAGTAAGTAAAGCTGATATGATAATACACGAAGCTGAATGACCCAAAAGTTGTAAATGAATGTTTGAAATAGACATTAATACGGTTTTAGGTTAGGGCCTGGTGGATAATCCACGTAGGTGAAATTTCTGCATACTAACATTGCGTACAACTAGAAGGTACTAGAAAATTTTTGACAATTTCAACTTTGCGCTCAGAAAAATGTCATGAAGAATGAGCATCAATACTTTCCGAGGCGAACACACCAATTTAAACCTCTTAACCTTTTTTTGATGGCTAGTAAATATATTTAAATAGCGATAAAACGAAAATCGCATTTGGTAACAATTCTAGAAAATAGTTCTTGAACTACTCGTAAAATACGAATGTCTTTTTTATTTTTTACTTTATTGCTGTGTTTGAAGTCACAGCGTCGTGTCTACGATGTTCATTTTCTGCAAATTTTAATAAAGGTCGAGGTAGGAGTATAAGATAAATAGAAATTCGTGCGTGAAGTTAAAGTCACGATATCTAAAACAATCTTGGCATTCCTGAGATTCCTGAATGACCGAGGGTCAAGATATGCAAGTTTGTCAAATATGAAGAAAATTTTGAGATTCATTATACAAATAAATAAGAAAAAAAAATTACAATTTTCAACAAAACTTGTCTAGTCGAGACTTGTGACAGATCGAGAAATAAAGGCGTGTAACGACATCTGGCGGGTTGAGCGAGCTCCAAAAATGTTGGCTATTTTTTACGAAAACTAAAATTGATGTTCTCTGTCTATGACACAAAGACATGGAACAAAGTAAATTTCGGTGTAATAGATTGCTATTTTCAATCTATTACAAGGGAACGTTTTTTTCACGTTTGCAAAATTTTCTCTAGCATTCCTTGATTTTTCCAGCATAATGATTTACACCAGTAGTGAGCCGCCATTTTGTAATTAGAAGTAATAGACGTAATTTTTTTTAATGATATACCTCCTTATTCCTTTTTCAAATAAGCGACTTTCGAGCAATATGCACTGCGTAACACCCTTAGAGGATTTCCATAGTCTAAGGTAATAGGGGTTAAAGTATGAAATTGCCGATTTGTACTGAAAAT
>NW_020654337.1:0-10656 GCF_003589595.1 Hyposmocoma kahamanoa
AGTAAATGTACTGTGATGCCACAGTCATGATACCAGACTCCTTAAACTTTTCTCTGAGAGAAACCCGAGAGCCTAGACGGAATACAGAACGAATCGCTCGTGAATAAGCATTATTTAGGTCGACCTCATCGTCAGTTTCCATCAGGTGCGATGGAGGTCAAAGGATCATAAAAAAAGACTAGCCCAAATTGTGGCTTTTGCGTGTATTGCAAGCCTCTGAAATCAATATAATATACTAAATAACTTTTTATGACCCTTTGAATACTATTCTTCTAGCCCCCAGACGATGACCACTGCAGTCTGGACAGCGTCAGCGTGTCCATGGACTCCGAGGATGAGCCACCCGAGCCAGAACCTATTGAGCCCACCGAGCTAAATGAGCAAATTGAGCCTGATTTGGATGCAAGTGATGACGAGACTAAGAAGTAAGTTGTTTCAAAGAATCAAGCTAGATATAGTGTAGAAGTACGTTTGGGAAAGGGAAAGCCAAATAATCTTTATTTCAGAGGTAAACAAAGGACACTTGAAGTGGTTACGTTGATTAAGAGTCTATGCTATACAGAGTGATAAAAATATTTTTTTCAAATACTTAACAAATAAATAAGTTATGACGTCACAAAGTTTTCCGAAAAATTATAATAATAATAACACCCGATGATTAGCAGACGCCGTTGCTGTAGCAACAAAAACGGTGAGGGGGCAGTGGGCGGAGTCAGCGCGGGAGTTCATGTATTTGACAGACAACAAAGTATGAAACTAATGTCCGATGCGTTACCGCAGGCGCCTAGGCGTCTAGACAATTCGGCGCCGATCGCTCAATTTTATTTGCTATTTTGAGTTAACCACGCGTTAGAAATTATTTGGAAATATTAACACAAAAAAATGGGGATTTTTTTGTTTTATTTAACTAATGTGTGCTTATTACTGAATCTTATGCACAGGAAAAAAAATGGCTAGTGATTTTTTTATCACCCCGTATAGAGTCAAACGGCTTTGGTTATTCCGCATAAGAGTGAAAGTGTTAATCAATAACTTTGGAAAAAATAGTAGTAAAATTGAGGATATTAGTATGCGGTATTAAAACACGATTCCTAAACATTTTCACGATTGAAAAAAAAACTCAAACCTCGAAATTTTACAAGAAAACCGCTGCAATCAATAATTGCTAAACTATGTATATACCAATGATTTTTTTATATCAACTCATTGACTTACAATTATATGGACGTCGGGTCCGCGCTAAAAAGTGCCCGCACTTGTAAGGCGCTAAAATCGTATACAGAGCGCGACACTCCGCTTTAGTCTTCATTTGTTCTACGGACAGCGCGATACTGCGATGACATAACAATTTAAATTTCGAATAGGTTGACTTGGGACATTTTTTTCGTGGTTTTTGTATTAGACCCGTCGTCCATTTATTTGTAAGTCAATGTATCAACTGAAGTAAATATAACATCTATAGTATACGATATATTTTTTCAATGGCTTTAACTTATGTAAATGTAAATAAATAAATTCTGAAATAAGCCTCTCGACCCAAGCAAAATGAACCGTATTAGTATGGGAAAAATTTGAATTCTAGCTGAGGTAGTATCGATTCTTAAACTCTACTGCTCATTCGTAAAAGGCAGATTGGAAAATTTAGGCAGTTAGAATATTTAATAGCAATACAACTCTAGTTTATATTGCAATATTGGTGAAAAGGACAGTAATAGAAAAACGTAGTAAGAAGACTAACTGTTAATTCTCGAGAACGAGGATGGCGAAACATGTTTATTAATCACGGTCAAATCTGGTACTTAAACCTTTTTTATGAGACCAAGTGACGGATCGAACCAGTCGTGCGTCTAGTGGTAAGCGACACGCCTATCTATAGCAGTTGTGGTGCCATTCACAGCTTTAAATCGCAAAGATCCCAGGAGCATTGCCTCTGCGCCCGCCACCTTGAAAGAAAAGTTGACAAGTCCCATGTGTCTGTAATTTCACCAGCACCCTTATCTATTCTTCTTATCGTATCTATGACATACATTATACTATAGTGGCCCAGAACTCAGCCACGCCGACCGCGTCTCTAGAAGCCGCCATTAAATCCTCAAGCGTGCAGGTGTTAGAGTACACAGGGCACTATATCAGGTGGGCCTTCGTTTGAGTGTCACCGCACAAGCAGTCCAGGTTAGAACCATCCGAAAAAACCCACCTGAACAAATTGTCCTTGCTCCGACCAACCTCAGTTCGTTCTTCCAAGAGGAAGACTATCAGAAGGCGGGACAAACGTAGATGGTACTCTTCCGCGCCAAAGGTAAGGCTCATATTACTGCTTGGCGAAAGAAATAGGTCGCAGAACTTCTCTACCCACCTGCATATTGAAGAAAGTTCACACCACCACTCGGCCAGCCTCAATTTTCTCATTAGAGGACATCCGTACTCAGCACCGCGACATGTTATCAATTGAGTTGATGATGATGACATAATACAGGTCAAAGTCAACGAGCACGATAAGCAGCGAGCGAACTGAGCCCATACCGGAATATTCGGCGGCCGAGGAGCGAAACGACCAGCGTTCGTGGCTCACTGTGGCCAATGGGGGAGTCAACCACACTTGTGATATGAAGGTATGTGTTAGCATCAATTTATATATATTTCGTATGAGGTCGTATGGAAAACATTGAGGGAAACACTCTTATCATTAACTGATTGAGTTAGGAATTAAATAAGAAACGTTCATGGATTGATTATTTGGTCTATTCAGCCTTCATTATCAATTCGTTCACTCGGCGATGAAATAACAACATCAGTGGATTGCAATGACATCCTGTATCTAAATTCACAGTAATTAGTTGGGATGCACAAAAGACGGACAAAGTTAAAACGAGTTTGTAACGGTCACTCGACGAATTCACAGAGAGCGGCCGCGGTCGGTTGTTCACTTCCAAGTAACTATGTCAAACATCCGTCTTGATACGCTCCTTATTTTCACATGGATTGGACCAACGATCATTGTGTCATAGGACCACGCCAGATGACTGATTAAAAGCGCCACCCCTCCTGCGACCTCACCTAGTTTGAGTTGTCACACTAACGTGACATTTGTGGACAAAAAAATCATTGTGATCGAGACTGGTTAATGTGATTCGTAGAGGCTTGTTATTATTTCTCTAGTAAATTATTTCTCTGATAATTAGAAAACAACACGTAATAACCTAAGATTTATATAGGGTGCATGTGCAGTACACATGTTACATTTAAGAATCTACCATTTTTGAGTATCTCGGTCGAAACGTTGGCAATGCAAATATCGCGTTGGATGATTTCATGATGGTTCCTGAGCTCATTTAACGTTGTTGCCTTGTTGGCATAAACCAACGATTTAACGTAACTATGACTGCTCATGGTGGTCATGTGAACGAGATCTAATTCCATTCTTAAATGTAACATGTGTACTTCACCTGGAATACATTTCAGCTCGATATCTCAATTTATTGAAATACAAAATTTTTAGGTCCTTATTGGAAAACCCCTTACTATATTTACCTAATATTTAACTGTCATTTACTTCGAACACTAGAATTTTAAACTCTTACTACTAGTTCAGTATTTCCATTTTATATGTAGAAAAAAGTTTTCGATTTGACTGGAGCATGATTGATTAAAAATATATAAAAATGGTAACACTGGTAGTGATGCCAATGAAAAAAATGGATAGATTCAGGCGTTACTTTGCAAGTCCATGTTAATAAAAATGGAAGTAAATTAATCTGCTACTCCGCGAACCCAGTGAAGGTTTTTTTATTTATTTTTTTTATTTATTTTATTGTTTTAAGAAAAAAGTATACATAAATAATGTAAAACACCGTTAAACCCTACTTGGGTTTGTCTCGATGCCATTCATTCCTTGCTACGAACAAACCAATACAAAATATTTAAAAAAAAAAACTTATAAGTAGGTAGACCTCCTCCCGCTCGGACCTCAGTGGAGCACTGACGTGTATTCGGTTGCCCCATACTAATTCAAATTTTTTAAAATAAAACAATAAATTTAGACATTGTTTTTATTTTTATTTGGAGGCATACATTTGTACAACAGTGAAGACGGCAAAGTATTTTGTTATTCGACCCTCCGCATAAAATTAATAAAATAAATAACACAAGCGCAACTATAGTCACAAACCATCACCAAAAATATACCTAAATATAATATGTAACAAAAGGCCAATATTGATAATATGTAAGGTGTGTAATTGGTTGTAATTGAATTGAAGGAGTTAATTTAGCTAAACTAACGAATAATATGGACATTCCCTTGCGATTATTGTATCAAGAAATAATATTGCAGATGCATATACAACGTATATTCTGGAATGTTTAGAAAATAAACAGTAAGAAAAACCAATGAGCAGTGCTATAAGCCTTGCATGTAATCGGGCAGGTGATCGAGCCGTTCAAGCGCGTGCTGTCGCACGGGGGCTACGACGCGAGTGGCGCGGCGCTGATCGTGCTGCGCGCCTGCTTCCTGCCCGACTCGGGCCGGCCGGACTACCGCTACGTCATGGACAACCTGTTTCTGTAAGTTCCAAAATCGATTAATCGACAACATATACATATTTTAATTGGGCGCATTACTTCATATTCTTGTTGGTGATTTTTTTTGCTGTGTAAGTCAAACTTCATAACGTCACTTTCATCTCTTACGGTTTACAAACCCTGCTTCTTTAATTACTTGATTTTTAAAGTTAAAAAACCTAAGTAGGTATAGAGAGAGCTAGACAATACTCTATTAAGTCTAAGCTAATAGTACCAGGGTTTTTATAATAACTTTCTGATGCCATGGTATTGCTCGCAAGTGTATTTTGCGAAAATCGACTAAATAAAAATGAACATTTGTATTTAAAAGCGGTTCTTTATTTTCCAAATTTTAACTGTTTATAAAATATTTTTGTGAAATATAGTTTTATTTTTTTGTAGCATAAATCGGTATGATATCATCAATTATCCCGATTAGTCGATGAATCGATACCCATCCCTAATTTAAAGCTCTGAGTGGCACTGCAACTGTTATGAACAGGAACGCACGCGCGCAAACACAGACACACACAAACGTACGCATGCGCGCACGCACGTGAGGACAGCACATGGTTGTTATTATACTATATTCGTGATGCATTTTACACTGTAATATTGCGAATTTGATAATACGAAATAAATTATTTTATACTATTCTCTGAACTTAAATTTTTCCTTCCAGGTACCTGATATGGTCTCTGGAACGACTGGTGACAGAAGAATACGTACTTATAGTGCTTCACGGCCGCTGCAGCTTGCCGCCGCCGCGATACCTGCACAGGTGCTACCTGCTCGTTGATAGACGGTACGTACCGAACTGTGGCTAGCTGAGGATATCTATCCAATGGCCTTTGGTGAAATTTATGTCTTAGGTTTTGCGTAAAACTCTGAATGGCACTGCAGTTGATATGGCTATGCGTGTCGCTTATCATAAGGCGTGCGACTTGTTTTTCCTATCACTTGGTATTATTTAACTGCCTCCGTGGCAGAACGGTTATCATGCTGCCACGCAGAGATCCCAGGTTCGATTCCCTGGCCGGGAGACATATTTGTATGGCCTACATTTGTTTCTCTCGTGAGTTTGGGTGTAATTTGTGGTTGTCTATTTGTGTGTCCATGGCACCCGCGACACAGGGTTTTCCTAATGCTAATATGTTGAGTGTGTGCGATAAAAAAAATATATAATTGTAACTTTTTATAAGAAAAGACCGACCTCAAAAGTTCGTGGCATTACATCTATTTGCCAAGTTATATTGAAATCAGTTACCGGACTGTGCGTGAAACCGGATTCATCCCCTAGTTTGCTTCCCTTAGACGTGGAGTTTTCTCCAAATTTAAATTGGACTACTACTGAGGTACCTCTTTTCATCAAAATTTATTCACAAATTCCGGAGTAATGACGTAACATACAATACAAAAAAATACAGTTGAATTCAGTTTTATCTGTTAAAACTAAAAATAACCAACGAAAATATCGAAAAATCACAAACTGATGTTGCCAAAAACAAAAATACCCATTAATTTCAAAGATCGAACACATATGGAAGACGGAGTAAAATGACAGTTCATTGTGCAAAAGTGTTGTCCGATGGCGAGCAGATAATGATTGCAATCGATAAATATTCTATCGATTATCGACTGAATGTTGGTCACGCTTATGGAATAAATAGCCGAACTTGTTCCATTAGAATCATCCTCGACCCATTATTCATCCAATTACTGAGCACAGGTTCATTTGAATTGTCAATTTTTGTTAGTATTTAGAATTATGTTTATGAAAAATACAAAGACCAGACATTTTTTCATTTTAATTCAATATAGATAATCAAGTCCGGCTATTCTTGTTAAAATGTATATGAATAAAATTTTCTCTCGATACTAGTACGCCAACTGTCAAAATAAGAATAAAGAAGTCAATAACGCAATTAGTAATCATTAGAACGTCGGAACATTCACAATTGAGTCATTTATTGGCAAAATTTTATCTTTCACAATCTATCGATAAAATTATCGACAACGACTACATAACTATTTAAAATTTTATGAAAAATGGCAACCCTACAAATGTCATTTTACTCCGTTTTCAAAAAAGATAGAGTATAGATCCGAAAAAATAATTTCATTTCCTATGCGTAACAACGGTGAGTCTAAGAATTCGATTAGCGCCATCTAGTTGATTTGTTTGTTGTCACTATAAATTTGTGTAGCTTTGGTAAATTGCACTTCGTCGATGTAAAAAAATTAGTTACAAAAATAGCTATTGGGTACTCGCCGCGACATCTGGTGTACGAATAGGTACTAAATATCCGACTAAGTAGTTTTGTATCGGGATTTGTAGTGCTTTTGAGTTATTTCTCTATGATATTATTTAATTTACAGATTAAGAAAAAGTCTAAAACACCTGTACCTGGTCCATCCGACATTCTGGATAAGATCTGTCGTCTTTCTGTTCAAGCCATTTGTAAGGTAAATATAGTAGATAGTGTCCAGATCTCTGTATTGTTTAAACGGCTGTTTTGCCGTCAGCCCCACCTGAGACACTTATATAAGTTTCTACCATAGGTATTCATGTTCACAAGCATAGTATAGAGACATTCGTAAAACCTGCAATACATGTTCGCCCAGCGTCAGCGAGTGAAGGCCAGTACCTAGTATGTCTGGGTGAATTTCACTTTCCGAATTTCAATGGCACTTTTTGAGTGATTTTTGTAAAACTTTATTTCTTGTAGTTTTAAGGTCTTAAACGTACAAATAAGTTTAAGCAATGTCAATAATTATAAAATCACAGAAATATTTATTTTAAATACAACAAAAAACGATATTTTAGGTCACACGAATGAGATTGCAGTAACACGAATGATTTTCTCATAAACATAAATGAGAAAGACGGCACAGTAATGAGAAATTATTATTACAACACACATTTCATCGTTCACAAAAGAACATTTAACATGTAACAAATATTTTAATATAACTATCAAATCCTTCTCATCCGTGTAAGACCATCATCTATCTATATGTAATTAATAAATAAATCTAAAGAAGTATTTTGTTAATGTCATATAAACTTTGTTGTACATCAATATATCATCATCACCACCATCAACATCATCATCATGATCACCATTATCATCAGCATCGTCACCATCGTCATCACCACCACTATCACCATCTAATTGTTATATTTCAAGTAAATGTTTGGCTTAAAGTAACTATTTGACTTTAAAGCAGACACGAATGAGAGCGACAATAATGATATTTGGATACATTTTTAATTGTCAAGTGTGTAAAATATGCTCGATCGTTATAAAAGTGCATGGATTTTAAACTTCCCTTTGTCTAATTGATGTACAATAAAGTTTATAAAACTATTACTTAATACTTATTTAGATATATTGCTTTACATGAATGAGAACGATTTAGTCACTAGCGCTGAAACTGGTATTTAAGTCGATTTTTTTCTAAAACGGAGATGCACAGGTTACTTCACTGTGTACACTCCAGTCCGACTGGAGCCCCTTCTCACGTGTGCGAAGGGTGAAGGTGAGGCGATACGAACTTTTGTTATTAGGAAGCTTTTAGTTGAATTGACACTAATGATAAGAAACATTGAAACACATTTTGTGTTCCCAAGAAAACATGTTTGTTTATAATAAATTGGAAAGTTACGGTATGTATTCAACGTGTAAGTTATTAGAGTTTATCCTCGATGGGAAATATTGCGAATTCCACGAGTGTTTAATTTTTTTTCTTCTTTTCTTAAAATTAGGTCGACGTGGAACCGGCTCCCATGAATGAGAAATTGCCCACGTTTTTAATTTTTATTTGTTATTGTGACGTAGTAAAGTAGTCTTTTTATGTGTAACACAGACTAAGTAAGCAAGCAATCATATTAAATAAATAATGCTTAGCATTCATGTAATAACATAAAAGTTATTGAAAGGGGTGTCCCTTTACGGTTCTAGTACAGCGTGCAAACCTGCGGACCAGCATGTTGTACCTTACTGCCAACGTCCTGCGCTCCCTGTCAATGTCCATGTCGTCAGACAGACTCTCCATCACCCAGTGCCCTAGCTACTAAAATGCGAGACAGTACGTAGTGGCACACCGCATAACTTGACTGGCGGCACTTCTCTAGGGTATTTACAGTCGGCATTAAAAATGAAAAACTCGCTTTTATTTACATTGTGCCTAAGGCCATGAGTTTTTTCATATTCCTCGCAAATGCTCAGCAGCCTTCTTAAAGCACTGATAGATGGGCACAAATATATGTAGTATATAAAAGGATAATTTAGGTTTTTTTTTGAAATGCGGTAGTACCCCTGGACAGCATCAACTCCCCCAGTTGCTTCCTAGGCCTCCACCGCCCTAGGACTCGTCAGCGCCTACTAGGGGGTGGTAGGTACCACTTTGGGAAACTATGGTGTAGACGGTAGCAGTGGCCATGTACCAATTTGCCTACGCTAGCGTTGGCCTAGGCTCGGCCGACATGTATTGCACTTAAGATCTGCTGACTCCCATATGTAGCTCAGTTGGTAAGAGCGGTAGCCCCGGTGTGGCAACAGACGCTGGTCCGCGTCCTGTCAGATCTAAGGAACTTTTCTCTGTGTTGTTTGATATTGTGTTAATATGTTTCAACGTGAAGGAAAATATTAGTTAACCTATTATAGATGCTATTTAGAAAAAGTCCTCACTTATTGTCTTCCACTTTATTATTCCTTTACCTTAAGCGCCCAGTTACACGAGGAGAAAGTTTCCACGCCTTCATGTACATTAATGGAGAATCTGAATTTTATTTACTAGGCAACAACATCTAAATTCCTCTGAATAATACAACCGCGCGGCCGTCGCGTAGACCAAATTCGTGTCGATTAAATGCGCCCCAACCCGTAACGCGTCCTGGAGACACGCGGATTCTCTTAACGATTTTGGTACTGCAGCGTCCTACAGCCGCATGATGTCTGTAACGCGTAGCTATGTTTTCATCCACCGTTTTTAAAAACAATTAAATTTATAAAAAAGTGTACAAATATTTATAAATAATATTAATCATTGTTTATTTTCAGGCAAAAATCCCATATACAATGTGACTATACAACAAATAATATTGGTAACTTAGAATAATAACGCATAGAAACCTAGTCCGCACACGCTAAGTGAGGCAAATTGAAGTGCTCCCAATGGGCCTACACGAGCGGGCGGGCCGTCAGTGCTCAAGGTCAACTTGCACCGCGAACAGATCAAGAATTTTAGCTAAAAATGACGAAATGTGCGGTAATGAATGTAAAAATACGTCAGACCAACCCAAAATAGATACTAACATCACATTCCACAAGGAGGTAACGCGTTTCAACTTGTATTTTTATATAAATATTCACTAAAACTGAAAATTAACCTACTACTAAAACTAGCCTACATGAATATGATTTTTGCCTCACTTGTGACAGTTCGTTTGGTATGAAACTATCATTCTATGCTTTATTATTTTAAGATTGGTAATAACTAGAATAAAAATATTGGAGTAAAATAAAGATAAAAATAAAGTAATAAGATATGACCCGTACAGGTTCTTCCGTACAGGTACAGGTTCTTCGTCTAACCTATTTCCTGTTTGCGTCGCGGTGGATGGAACGCCAGTACTTAAAATTGGACCAGACATACAGCGTGTCCCAAAATTCAACGATAAGCGGGCGCTGGAGGGTGGACCTGCGCATAACTACTTGAGGAAAAATAAGAAAAAAATTTATATCATTTTTTTTTTTAAATTACGATAAAAAATTGTTATTCTTCGAAAATTTACTCCCTTAATGATATTTTAAATCACCACGACCACAATTTTTAAGATATTTCTGATGTTTTTATTTTAACGGCTACCTAAGTAGTACTGCTGTCTACCACAACTCTTAAAATTCCCAGAATGCCTGCAATTTTACAAAAAAATCCATCAAAATATTTTTTTTCCTTGAAATTTTGAAATATTTCTACCTGCAGCCGACTTTCACTCATCGTTTTGTAAAAAAAAAAGTACGGACACCACTGCGGCAAGTTTTTTTTAAAAATTGACGCAACTAACCAAGATTCCAAAATGGTATAATA
>NW_020654338.1:0-817 GCF_003589595.1 Hyposmocoma kahamanoa
GAGTAGGGATGCTTAGGGTCGTATTCCAGAACTCTACTCAATGCTCACGTTAGGATTGCACTGGAAACACAACCACTGGAAATACGACCCGAATGGCAGGGACAGTTCCCTACGTTTGAGCTTTATAAACATTTTATAGTTCTAACGGTGCGTCAGTTGTTCGTCCTCCAAACCATTCTGAAGAAACATTCTATGTTGACCTATAACTCCGACTTTACCAAAAACAAAAGAAGACATGACATAGTATGCCCCCGAACTCAAAGTAAATCCAAATTTGTAAACAGATTTTTTTTCTTTTTGGGCCCGTACTTGTACAATAAGTGCAATGCAATAAATAAAAGCTGCAATTTGTATTTACTAGTTGGTGCCCGCGCGATCATTTTGTCTGCGTAGAATAAGTACTTCTAGTAGCCTAGTGTACTATACTATTTTCTCATAGTTTTAGTGGTTGGTGCATGCCAAAACAACACTGTCAGCTTAATTTGATATCATCAGTTTCCATCTTTCAATCATTATTTACAGAACAATCGTTACGTGTCACTGGCTTTTCATTATTTTAAATTTATTGTATTATAATTAACAATATCCATTTTAATTAAAATTTTAATTAAAAAACGAATACAAAAAAGGGAAAATAAAAAATTGGATTGTTTCTTTTTTACTTATACAATTCCCAGCATATACGTTTGGGGTAGGTACTTCAATACATACATTCGATTAATGCTTAAAATAGAATACAATAGAATAGAATAAACATCAAAAAAATTTGCAAAAAATTGATAATTGATTGGCTGTCGAAAATGAATTATGATGAAAC
>NW_020654338.1:827-10268 GCF_003589595.1 Hyposmocoma kahamanoa
ACACACACACACACACACACACACACACACACACACACACACACACAACCCCCCACGCACACACACGCACACACTTCAATGCATGCTTATCATTGTTTTTATTTTTTTTGTTTACTACACATGTTGGCCACATATCTACTGGAGGTGGAGGCCTGGTGACCTAAAACACAGGGTATCCTAGTTTAGGCACCAGTGTCCACAAATTGCTATTTCATAAGATCAAATTTGTTCGTTGGTTATATCTAAATTTTGTGGAGGAAATAAAGAAATTTATTATTAATATTATAAAGACTTGAGTATGATTTCGAGTGCTTTAAACCATACTCAAATCCTGACTTGAGCATTGAGTAGAGTTCTAGAATACGACCCTTAGAATCCTTCGCTTTTTCAGGTTTTAATTCAAGCACTCGCGGCAAACATCAACTGTATAGCTTTGAAAGAAAGAAAGAAAGAAAAAAAGAAAGAAAAGTAATTTATTCAGCACAATACACGTGGAGTACAATATTAATAATTAGTATTAAAAGTGTATTATTGCACTGAAAAGGACCCAACTCAGCTAATACTGCGGCAGGGCCACAACGCTGGTTTTCAGTGGACCCTTTTCGAAAATGCCGATTAAAAGAAATAAAAATATATGAATAAAATAAAAACAAAACGTGGACGCGAGTTAAATAAAAACTTAAACATGAAACAATATAATTAAATAGGAAACATAACATTTCAGCTAATGTCCCAACAAAGATTCACTCTGCTTTTTCTTTTTAATTTTGTATTTTGAGGCGCATTACACAAATAAAATTGTTCCAGACGTGTTTTGTAGATTTAGAATGTGCTCTTTGAGTTGACATTTGAACGCATAAACGGATTGTGAAGAACGCATTGGTAGCGGTATGTTGTTCCAGATTTTCATACTTTGCATAACCAATAACTATATTTTATATAAAGGTACACAAATCATATATGCCTAACAATTCACATCATAACACGTTACAAACAGTGGTATCAAAAAATACTCAACAGTTGCCAAGAACCATCTAAACATTAACAATAAATTCCATGTTAATATATCGAAATGGGAGGCTTAAAAGAGCCTATGCAACATTTGAATAATGCAAAAGTTTAATTTTGAAAACATTTGGCGAATCATATAAATATCTATGAAATGAGCCGTAAGAGTGATTTCGTTACATTCCTAAGGTAAACGATTCTTTTATGGGGAACTGTTTGCGTTTTTACAATAAGACTCCGGAGCATATATTAAGATTACCATTTCCTAAGTTTAAAACTTACGCTAAAAGTATTTCAATTGAAAAATCATATTACAAAATTGTAGACTACGTGTTTGATAAAGATGTATGGAAAGACAACAAGGGTCTAGATTCCACACAAATATGATTCAAAATGTCTTCTATAACACTTAAGTTTATTTGAAAAGAGAAATTCCTAGAGTTTCTTGCTCGTTCTTCTCAGGGAGATCAGCGCAGTAAACGAGCAGTAGAAAAAAATGACGTTTTTGAGTGTAAAACTAAAATAAATTATTTGGCTTTGGTTCGCGGGATGACCTGGACAGGGGACAATGCAAACCTAAATTAGTCCTGTGATATTGAACACTTTTCGTACTGGTTGTCTGGGATAGTTGTAAGGTACAGCAAGATTAATTTTGTTGAGAAGACCAGAACACTACGTAGTCTTGTTATTATAACAGTTTCGTAACTCAACGTCAGACGCGTAGTGATGACATTGTGAAAAAGTCCAGTCTCTCATTGTACGGCTGCCTGTGAGAAAATGCCCGAGGACATAAATGTTGCGTTTGACAAAAATAATAATAAATTATGAATACAAAGAACAAACTCTAAGAAATATTCCTTGGATCCGACTGGATTCGAACCAGTGTCTTCCAATAAATCGTGCTAAACGCTATGATAACTAAGCCACGGAACGAATCCACGGACCTTAGAAATTTCCTGGTCTTGCCGTCGAGCCCGTAGTCTCCTCGGAACTCCCTCGGTAGATAGGGACAACTCACACCGGGACAACCCCATATCTTTCGACATTAGTTTTGATTATAGTGACACTCCCTACCGACCCTGAGGGTATACGAGAAGGGCACTATAACCTTACAAGTTCAGGTTCTGACCCCAGATCAGCACTGGTTGATCTACAGGATTGTCACAGGCCTCTGTTACTTGACATGTACCCTATTTTCCAGATAGGTACCGGAGTTGTAGGCACGCTCACTTCCCGTAGCGCATTGCATAACTAGGTGCAATGCGCAACACCGGGACAGTTGTTTTAGCTATACCAAGCACAAGTCCGGTCGTGTATGGAATACTGCTGCCACCTATGGAATGGTTCTGCTAAATACCAACTAGCCATCTTGGATTCAGTTGAAGACCAACAAGCAGTTAAAAGTGATTAGAGCGTATTAGACTGAAGCTGCAGTCTTGGACACCGCCGTAAAGTTGCCTGCTTAGGTTGAGGATATTCCAAGGATGCGCACGAAACATTAGGCTGTCACATTTATAAGGCGAACGACTATAGAGTGGTATTCTGCGGGGTTTTTCCCTAAGCGCTGTTAGTTGGACCTTTTCAAGGCGAGAGTGAATAGGCATTATTTGATTTGGTGAAATTATAGGCACGTGGGACTCACAGTTACGTCCTGATACTTGCTATTATAAAAGATTGTATACATAAATAGGTGTGCATGCTCGAGTCGACGTCATCATCACTTTCCATCGGGTGACAGTGAGACGGAAGTCAAATTCGTTATTCGCAAAAACTTATTTAGTGATAAAAAATTCCGAAATGTGTTTAATTTTCAGGTGGATATAATAATCCACGTGGCAGCGACCGTTAACTTCGATGAGACTCTCAAACAGGCTGTCTTCACGAATGTCAGGGGGACACGAGAGATGATTCGGTTGGGAAAAGCGTGCAAGAACATTAGGTAAGCTAAACACGGTGAGGCAACAGACACTGGTTCAAATCGAAAGATTTTTTCTTTATTCTTACTCGATATTTACTTGCTAGAGAACTTGCTAGTTTATAAGTATTGATATATATTGATAAGTATTGATAAATATTTGTATTAATAATAACAACGAACTAGTGGACTATTCATCTATGAAGCATGTATTTTTGTTAAACAAAATCCAGACAAATTCTCTTCGGTACAAACCAGTTATCCTAGGAAAGCACGAAATAACCTTGTAATACGGCCCAAACAACTACCAAACTTGCAATTCTACAATAACACAGTATTTGTTTTGGGACCCAAATTATTTAATAAATTACCAGAGACCATAAAGACACTAAACTACAGTCTATTCAAAATTAAGTTGTTTAATTTATTGGTTACTCAATGTTACTATAATATTAATGATTATTTGACTGATTATATAAAATCAGACTGAGCAAAATGTGCAAGAATTAATTTGACTTACGATGTATAAATTTAACTATAATTGCTTTTTATTATTATTTTATATTAGAATGTTGATTTGACTTATTCCTTATATAATTTTTATTTCATCAATTAATCAATTATTTGAACTTTTAATTATTTTTATGACAAATGTATAAACTTTGTACGCCGCTAGGCGAATAAACTTTGTATGCCGCTGGGCGGATCACAGTGACACTAACTAAATATGTAATGAACCTTTATAACCTGTGTATCACAAAGGATTAAATGAATTAAATGAATTAAATGAATTAAATGAATGACTATTTTCACAAAACGTTTATGAATATCATGGTAGTGCATAGTGTAGTGTGTGTAATAATGATATCTATACTGCCTTCGGAAAAAAGAAAGGAATCGGGTAAAGTACAGTTGAATTGATATTCAATTATTTTTCTGAAATTACTCCACTAATTTGTTAAAAATACTTTCATAGATTTGTCATAGATGGCGCTACGGCTAAAAAGTCGGTGAAAACCAAATACAAAGATCCGACAAAGCAAGCACATGGAAAAATTCGTTTTATCTAAGTAATAATAATAATAATAATAATAATAATAACGCACACACTCAACAAAGTGTTTCTTATCTTTGTAGCGATCTTTGTACCTACTAATAATTATAACGAATTAGCCATTGACTTACAATTATATGAACGTCGGGTCCGCGCAAAAAGTGTCCGAACTTATAGGGCGTTAAATTCGTATACAGAGCGTCATTCACGCTTTAGTCTTCGTTTGTCCGACTGACAGCGAAGCAAGCAAAATTAGACAGTACTGCGATGACATTACAATTTAAATTCAACGTTTTAGCTTTTTCATATTCCTTTACATGTCACTACGTTTAAATAGGTTGACTTGGGACATTTTTTTCGTGGTTTTTGTATTAGACCCGTCGTCCATTTATTTGTAAGTCAATGGAATTAGCACATTCTTTACACAATATCCTTATAGTGTATCGGGTGTTTTTTGTAAGAACGTTATTTAATACGCACACACACTAACACACTCACACACACACACGCACCCATATTAATAAATATTACATTAACAGCAGATATATAAACCCATCATCATCATCATCATGTCAGCTGGAAGTCGTCCACTGCTGATCATAGGCCTCCCCGATATATTTCCAGACCAGCCGATCGGACGCAACGTGCATCCATCGATTTCCCGCCGCCCTTACCAGGTCATCTGTCCATCAAGTAGGGGGCCGTCCCACTGAACGCCTTTCGATTCGTGGTCTACATTCGAGAACCTTTCTGCCTCAACGGCCGTCAGTTCTACGAGCTATGTTCCCTGCCCACTGCCACTTTAACTTGCTAATCCTTTGAGCTATGTCGGTGACTTGCGTTCTTCTACGCAAGTGTAACTAATTATGAGAGAAGACACTGATTTCCGTAACACAGATCATTGAACCTAGCTCGGAAGTCAGGGCCTTACAGTGAAGTGTGACGTTTCTGTCTAGATAAGGAAATATTATTGATAATAATAATAATAAACACAACAATCACTATTTTAACTACCTGTTTCACAGATCCATAGTTCACGTATCAACTGCATTCTCTCACGCAACACTATCTAGGCGCGGGACCGATATCGCCGAGGCTTTCTACGATACCCCCATAGCTCCTAAGCTCCTAATCGAGATGAGTGAAAACATCGAATCGAATATACTGCACGATATGACGCCATCGTAAGTAAAGATTAAAAAAAACCTGTCAACAAACAATTATTTCCATCGCCCACCGCTTTTGGCGGATGACGTTAGCTGTATTTTGAAACACAGTATCTTGTTAAGTTTGTAGTTTATGTGAACCCATAAATTGTGTCCTCAATGACCTTGATGAACTTATTATTCTCGCCATGTAACAGGTCAACCTGATCGCAACACATTAGTGATGCAACAGACCTCTGCTTCTGCTTTTGCAACTGCGGAAGTTCCGCACGCTTTTTCCCATATGTTCCCGTTTCTGCTTCCGCAACTTTTATAACGAAACTCTAATCGGAAGTTTATAACGTGCACGATTAAAGTCTAAAGGTACACATGCTGTTAGTGTTCGTGTCAGTAAATATATAAACTCAGAAAACGTGACTTTGAAAAACCGAAAACAATTTGGTTGAATGTTAAGATATTGAAGGGCTCCAATAAGAGTTGAAGACGCATCTTAAAAATTTTCAAGATACTCGTGCGTTCGTCCACAATCACACCAGACGGAAAGAATACACAAGTTTTTGTCAGAGTTTTTAACGATGGCATACTTCTGTTCACAGCATTTTAAAGGATTGGCCCAACACGTACACGTTCACGAAAGCAGTGGCTGAAGAAATAGTCAGGACTATGGGTGCCCATTTGCCTATCTGTGTGGTTAGACCTGGAATAGGTGAGTTAATTCGTGAGGTCACACGACCTTTATTGCAAAATTGCAATCGCAGTACAATTGAAAAGCTATTCGGACGCAGTCCTGTTTCCTATATCTTCCTATTTCTACTAGGGATGGGTATCGACCAACAAAACATCGATTATTGACATCGATTATTTTTTTGACAAAACAATCGATATACCGATTAAACGTGCCTTAAAAAATCGATTAATCGACAAAATATAAATATTTCAATGGATCGCATTACGTCATATCCTTGTTGGCGAATTTTTAACTGTGTAAGTCAAATTTTATAACGTCACTTTCATCTCTTACGGATTACAAACACTACTTCTTTGTGTGGTATTTTAGTCGGAAGCGATCCGACTAGTTTCAACCATAATCGATGGTCTTCATCAGGGGTTGAGTGCAACGTTCGCGACCGCGTCACGTCTAGTACTGGTCACTACATTCGTTTTGACAACGCTAAGGTTTTAGCGCGGGGGAAGTATTCTGTGCCTCGCAAAATCCGAGAGGCTATTGAAATAAGTAGGCGACCAAATTTTAATAGAGACGGAGGCTGGCGCTTGCCACCGACCTGGAAGCCGTGTTTTCATGGCCCTCGGTATGCAGCTGCAGATGTTAGTAGTAACGACGTGGTGAGCTCTGTGTGCTGGACTGTTCCCGACAACAATTCTACGGACAGAAGTAGCAAAAATAAGAGTTCCAGGACGCGCGTCCTGGTACGCTGATACGTTTAACAGCCCCCCGAGTTCCCCACTGCGGACTGCGTCATCGGCGCGCGCGCAGAGAGCCGCAGCGCGCAGTGCTAGACGTGACGCAGTATCGAACGTGCACTCAACTCCTGATGAAGACCATCGATTATGGTTGAAACTAGTCGGACCGCTTCCAACTAAAATACTACGCGAGTAAGTCCCGTTACTGTTATACTATAATGTGTGATAACCGCATTAGTTTTCATAATAAAACTGCGTCTTTGTTTACCTGATTTCTAAAGTCAAAAAAATTAGGTAGGGTATGAAGAAAGCTTGACAATACTCCATTAAGTCTAATCTAATAGTACTTGGGTTTCTAGAATAACCTCGATAACACAGATAGCGGCTCAGGCGGCTTGCATAGGAACCTCGTAACATACCCCTCATTTCCCGCCTTATTTCAAATGACATAAATTACAACAATATAGTAGTTTAAAATAGACACCAATATTAATTATAAGTTTTTCTAAGGCGGTGGAGACAAATTTTGTGATAAGCTTAAGTAAATCTTCTTTCTGGTGCCAAGGTAGATTATGCGCCCAAGTCTCACTTTTCAAAAATCGACTAAATAACATGAACATTTGGATTTATAAGCGGTTGTTTTGCTTTCCAAATTTTAACATGTTTATAAAACATTTTTATGAAATAAGGATTTATTTTTTTAGCAGAAATCGGTATGAAATCATCGGTTATCCGATTAATCGAACCATATGATATCGACTAAAAAAAAAATTGATTATCCACAAATACGTCGATTATTTCCAATAATCGATACCCATCCCTGGTCCTGACACAGGACGCAGTTGTGACCTCATTTTTAAGAACACATTATATATTATTTATTAGCTGAAAACTGTAGTTAATTATTATAAATTAAAGTTTAGTAATCGATTATTAAATCGAGCATTTAAATCGCAATCGAACGAGTATTGAAATTTTAAATATGCTTGCATAGGGTTATGTAAGGAAAACAAAGCAATACAACAAACACATAGAAAAATTCGTAATGTCCGCTGGTTCGTTCCGTGGCTTAGTTGGTACAGTATCTGGCACGGTATGCTAGAAGACATCGGTTCATATCCGGCCGAATCAAAGGTTTTAATTCATATTAAAAGTTGCTTAGATTTTGTTTCACATAAATATGGGCCTCGTAAATATACATTTACCTATACATGCATCGATTGTAAGTGTCATAACTTATTTGGAGTAATAATAAAACTGAAACTAAATAAGATTTAACAAAAACGCTTATAGGGGTTTACAGATCACGTTTTGTTTCTAAGTAGTTGAAGAGTCGGGTAGTCTGCAGACTGTCTCGATTGCAGCATCAGAGGCGTAATAAGGACACATATGCAAAGTGACAACTTTTCAGCAGAGATTCAAAGATTCTATGAATGAAATTAGTTAATAACTTTTTTATGCTTCAATAGGACAGTCATAAAATTTCACAGAAATATGGCCTATGTTCAGCTGTGGACGTCTTTTGTCTGAAATTGTGATGATGATGAATTATTAATACAAAGGTCGAACAGAGAAACGCAGTGTATAGCTTATATTTTTAAGTTGACATAATTAAACGTTTTTATTTTTGTTATTTATATATATAGTAGTCTATGTACTGATAACTGCCTCCGTGGCCAAACGGTTACCATACCGGACTGCCACGCAGAGGTCCCCGGGTTCGATTCCCGGGCCGGGAGAAATATTTGTATGGCCTACATTTATTTCTCTCGCGAGTTTGGGTGTGATTTGTGGTTGTCTATGTGTGTGTCCATGGCACCCGCGACACAGGGTTTCCATAGTGCGGGGCTATGTTGAGTGTGTGCGTTATTATTATTATTATTATTATTATTATGTGACTGTTATATAATGAAAGGCATTTAAGTACGAGTGTTGGGTTTCGGTTCGATGCACAAAAACATCATTCGAGTGTTTTAATGCCTAATAATTTACAGTTAAATTAATTACACTGCTTTATCTATACACATATTATAAGCTCTCTATGATGTGTTCAAGAACCGTATGGTACGATTGGCGTAATGGCGGCAAATAACAAACAGCAGTTCTCAACACTTAGTTAAGACGCACACGAAAAGAGAATTATTAGAGCGACAAAAAGTAATGAAACTCCTTAGAATAATAACGCATAGAAACCTAGCCCGCACACGCTAAGTGAGGCAAATTGAAGCGCTCCCAAAGGGCCTACACGAGCGGGCGGGCCGTCAGTGCTCAAGGTCAACTTGCACCGGGAACAGATCAAGAATTTTAGCTAAAAATGACGAAATACGTCAGACAAACATAAAATAGATACTAACATCACATTCCACAAGGAAGTAACGCGTTTCAACTTGTATTTTTACATAAATATTCACTAAAACCGAAAATTAACCTACTACTAAAACTAGCCTACATGAATTTGATTTTTGCCTCACTTGTGACAGTTCGTTTGATATGAAACTATCATTCTATGCGTTATTATTCTAAGTGTAACTCCTTCTTGTAACAGGACAACTTCGTATGAGTAAACGGGAAGAATGTTATCTTAAACTATGTGAAGTTATCTGTTTTTTCCTTTCTTCTTCTTATTAGTTAGAGACGGAGCGGACGGCGAGCCAGCGTAAGGGGTGTAACTGAGAATATTGTCTGGTTTATATAAATATTTTTAAATAATATTATTATCGTTCATTGCATGTAAATTAGTCGAACATATGCATAGTCATACCATTTTTTTTTTAAATTTATCTATTAAATGTTATTAATGAATTCAACCGACATAAAATAGTAAATTCAAAATTAGATACTGATATCTTAAGCCATGTTTCACTGAAGGCTACTAA
>NW_020654339.1:0-8225 GCF_003589595.1 Hyposmocoma kahamanoa
AACCTATTGCAATAAAACGGCAATTTCATACTTTAACCCCTAATATTACACTTTTGAAATGAACAAATTTGTCATTACAAAGTAGTTTAGGCATATACAAATACTCAAACTCAAATTATTTTTAATACTGACCGAATCCGTCCTCAAACGTACGCGCGTATACGCGCGAGACGATGCGCGGCGAATTCGCTCCTTCTGGACAAGGTCTTAAAAACAAACAAAATAGTGAAGTGTCAGGCAGTAATTCGACTTAATTGCTTGTGAGTTTTTATTCAGTTTTGTGAAAGAGCATTCAAAGATTGGTGTACTTTCAATAAATTTTTTGTTTACAATCAGTAAACAACCATCTATAAAATAGCATAGAATTAAATAATAAAGTCATGAGTTTTCATTATCAACTCGTATGTTTTTACATTAATATCTTGCAAAATCTAGCATACTTTGAAACTCGCTCTGCCCTCAGGCGGCAAAATGTATTGTTTAAGTTATTGAGCGGGGATCAAATATACTTACACTTTGCGCTTTTCATAGTTGTGTTCATCGTTTAAAACTTTGATTGAATTTTAATACAACCTTTATAATACATGGACCCATTATATAATTTAGGTAATTATCTACTTACTTTTTGTAAGTAGATAAAATAAATATACGCGATTTAAATCCGGAAAAATAGTTTCATTTCCTATATCTACTTACTTTTTCACGTGATTCTATTTCGCTTGATGTTTTGCGTGAATCTGCTTTTACATTTCGATTTACGACCTTGCCCAAATTGATGGCGGCGTTCCCTCTATGTATGTTACTATGCTAATACGTCGAGAAAGTACTAGTAGCAGCTATTCCTCGGGACGTCCAGTTGGTCCTTGAATTTGTTGACTATACCATTTGGTTTGGATTTCATTTACGAACAGTACAAATAAGTAGTCGGAGCCGAAGTCCTGGCAATATATCTTTTGACTTTACAACTTTTCAACTCAACTGCGAAACTGGTGTAATTTTTTTTGTAATATTATTAGCAATTTAAATTTTTATAATGTAAGTTATGATATAATATAAAATAATAGTTTAATAATGAAAAAGTACATATGCGTCATTTAATTAAATATAATTTATATCATTGTTTCATTTCCTTTTTTTTATAAAACCCATACCTTTCAAAACCGCTTGGAAATACGCTGTAATTAATTTCAGAGTTTAACTTTGTACCATGCCTGTTCTCTGAATTCTGTGCTAGTGAAATATGCGGACTATTGAAATGAAGTTTAATTAAAACAAAAGCTCCGCCTAACGTACTGAAAATATTATATGTCAAAGCGCTGCTTTTTGAAAGCTGTCTGAACACAGACGGACACTTGTTTATCATTTAGCGGATATCAAACACATAAAATGTAAAACTTTTCAATCAAATAAAAAATTACACCTGGTTCTAGCTTCGTTTCGCATTTCTACACAAAACTTAGAATTTACATCAAAGACAGTTTCCTAGAAACCGTAATGAAAGGCTTATAAAACGAAAGGATTCCTGCATTTGAGGAAAGGACCAGTATTTAAATATTCTGTGTATCATATTTCCGTTTGAAACTAAAATTCATAACTTCACAACAATTTTCATTATCACCAGTCACAGGACTTTAAAATTTTATGCTGCCGTATCAAAGGACTATATGCTGCAGTTATTTACAGGAAACAAGTTGGATTAAAATAGAGTTCTACGTAGAGTTATTTGCTAGAAGGACATTCATCGTTCATATGCCAATGAGCCCGGAATGTTACGCCAGACACACACAGACGTTGGGTGGCATTGTCTGTTTTTAAAATTTCTCGATAATTTTAACATCGCAAAAATTTACATATTTTTTCCAAGTAATATAGACAAAAGGTAAACGAACTTTCTTAAATAAAATGCATTTTTATATGAAATATTTTTATTATTTCACTGCATTATTGATAGGTGTTTGGTTGACCATAATTCTCGTGAATTTATTTTTCTAATTGTTACAATATGAGCACAACGTGCTATTAGTTCCATTTCTGTAACTAATCGTCTAGTTGGTTAGTAATGGTAGTTGTCGTCTCCGGTTTGATTCTTGTTAGAACTAATTTAGGAAACTTTCTTATCGTGGTTCTGGCGTCTTGTCATGTTCATACAAAAAAGAATGCCCTAGTGCAAGACCTGGTGATTGGAGCACTAAAGTAAGTTTCGTATTAATTCATAACTACGTCGAAGGAGCCAATTGCTGTACATTGTTGTCAATAATGACGTGTAGTAAAATTTATGGAATTCATAATTTTACATCGAGTATGTAACCAGAAATAGAGACAAAATGTCATTTAATTTGTTTGAAAACTATTCTGCCATATCATTACTGTGACAACTGCGCTCCGATTGGCTAGCCCGAGTTCGAGACAATTGACGGTTGTCGTCAATGGGTGTCGTCAACTGTTTCACTTCAAATCGACCAGTTAACTTGAGCTTTGCTATAATGGACGAAAATTGCAAAATTACTTATTTAATATTGAATTACCGATGAAATTTGGTTCCGTTTGTTTTGTAATTAGATGTTTTGCTGTTTTTCCCACACCACGGAATAGAACAGCACGGCATTGTTAGAGATGTTATCTTTATTACAATAAATACAGAATATTTTTTTGTATATACGGAGACGTACACACAGGTCAGTAGTTGGCCTGTCTATATTTCAGTGCAAGCGAGAGTTGATATTTATAAGAGTTGTATCGCTATTGTGCTACCAGGAATATATGACCCTTATTTCGTCTCTATTTCTGGTTATATACTCGATGATAATTTTACGACACAACTCGGCATTTGTTTTTTGAAATTCGAAATTTAAAAAAATGAAATCTAATAATATCGTCACCCATAAATACTAGTAATAGACTGATTAGTGGGTGGGGCTCGCGTTACCTAGCTTATGAGCAGACGTTCATATGAATGTCAACAGCGCGTCAGTTGTCGTTCAAATGTGATACAAGATTATTTTGTGGGAAAAGTAGAAATATTGCCGTGTTGTGCCATTATATCATTTAGCGTAAAAAGCCAAAGTTGAAAAAATACTCCGGGAGTCATTTCATTTCATCGGCAAGTGCTAAAACTACGTATTTCCTAATATTTTGAACAATACAATACTAATATTTTGAAACAAAAGTATTTTCTAGCAACCAATTAATAACAAAATACATTGGTTGCTAGCCATCGCCGACGTCTAAAGAGCAATTCGAATGACGCTCAATGTATTGCTTGCACTAGCGACGTACTACACTCGATACTTGGTCCGCGTGTTGTAATCAAATTATCGATATGTAGAAACTCTGTAAAAACCCGGTTTTAGGTAACATAAATTGTTTACGGGTATTTAAAAGCTAACAATTTTTATGCATTTTTTGTATTATAGCAGTACCAATGTGTAAACATAAATTGTTTACAGGTATTTAAAATCTAACAGTTTTGATTACTTAAGTGTTTTGGTCCGAACACTCGCAATAGTTATTTTTTTAATTTTCAATTTAAGTAAAAACGATATATTAATGTAAAAAAAAAGAAATATAGATAGGAGAGATACAGTATCCATAATTTTACCACGCACGTAATTTCGTAGAGTATCAAATGAAGACTTTATGAAATTTATTTTCTTTGCCTCGTCTATATGATTCCTATCTCCCTATTTGCTTATATACGTCACCTTCAACCGCTAAGTTCTTAGTTTTCTCACAGGCATGATTTACATTTGCAGTTTTTGTATTGATGTTTTTAGTTTCCCGCCGGATCCTTTTTAAAGGAGAAATAGGCTGAAGCAACAGGCAGTAAAAGCTGGGTACCTACTAAATGTAGCAACATTTGCTATAAGCATTTTATGACATCGCAGTATATATATTAAGAATAGCAACCGAAAATTTCTTTAACAAATAAATAATTTGGTTAATAAGGTAATATAGGCGAAGAGTTGCGGATACCAGCCCGTTACACCAAGTACCAAGTAAGGTAATATATGACATGAAACTCAGAGTCGCCTTCACAATTAATAATAATTATAAGCATTATCTGTTATTTTTATATATAATAATAAGCATTGTCAGTTATTTTTCGTCAAGTTTTCATGAAACAAATGATTCGCTTCTTCGCCTTCGGAAATAAGTATCTTCATTTTCTTTACAAGCTCATCGACGTTATTGGCGTTGTCATGTTCGGTCAGATCAGAAATATCATATTTCAGGGAGAATAAAGATTTTTATGATGACTGTGTTTTAATATTCAACCCTTCCAGTGATCTGATTGACTTGAAATACTTGAAATAGTAGTGAAAGTACGATGATGTTACGATACACGCCTGCGTTGCTAATATCAATTAATATTTGTGCATATTAACCCTATGCGTAATTGGTAACAAATCTAGTTATCGAAGAAATTGCTTTAAATGCTGTTTCCATATACTCCGCGGTTAACCCTAATTATAGCAAGTATAAAGCAATGCCTAGTTCGATATTCCACTAGTTATGAAACATAATGTCGATATCAATTAAATGTCACATCCCTATCTGTAGATTGTCAACTTTTTGTTTTTGATCCAAGAAGTTTATGTTCATAGGACTCTTAGCTTTTATATGACTAGTAAAAGTAAAACCTTATTAGATCCAAACAAGTTTCAATTTTTTTTACCAAAAGTTTTTATTATTGTCTATTTTCGTTTGATAATTTTTAACCAATCAAAATTTTGTGTTATCTTAGTACTAATGTAAGATTACGTTTTCAAACGTGTGCGTGTGGCGACACCGGTTTTGATACAAATTTTGCTTGATGCCATTTCCATTCTTTTTTTTCTTCCGTGATCGTCACTTATGGGATCGCTGGCACAACTTCTACCTCTGGCAAACTTGCCTCAATACTCAATGCAAAACAAACTTTTCGATAATGGATTGAGATTTTGATCTCACTATTGTAATCGTCAAATCTGCCATCATAATTTGAGAGCGCTATACCCAGGCACCTGGTTATTATTGTGTTCAGTATTTAGAAATAATTTTAATAAGAGTAAATAGATATTATTTAAGTGTGCATTGTCGGTTCAAGTCTGCCCTCTGTCATTAATAAATTTGCATTTCGGTCACTTTCGAGACATTGGCACCTAAAGTTTTTCTGGTAGCATAAAATGTCAGTCACACCAATTTCTGCTTTAACAATAAATCTGAAAAATAGAATATACTTAAAAAAATGATTAAAGGGTTTGTAGATCTCGTTTTTCTGGTCCCAGTTACGTTTATGACTTAATTCCGCTAAAAATGTCGATCATCACAACTAACGTAATCAACGTTATGGTTATCAAATGGCACTATTTCGTTACAAGAAAAAAAATTGCGTCAGTGGTGATGGCATAGTTACGTAAAAACACGATCAGGATTATTGGATAATAACTTTAAAGTTCTTGTGCTCGAGGGTGAATATCAAAATACTATCTAGGGGAACATCAGGGCAATATTACTCGTAGTAATATAATTGGATAGGCAGCGCGGCGACGTCCCAAATTAGCAAGTGAAATATGCATAACGTTATAAGACCCTGTTTTATTTGCACACCATTATTAGGAACTTTTCATTATTCAAAAGATTTTAAGGCGAGGGAGATTTTTAATTAACTTTTTTAAAGGATTTTTTATAAAAATGTTTAATGAGGAGTATAAATGTTTAACTGGTTTTTGTTTATCTGCAAAATATTGAAAGTAAACAAAGAAAAAATATTAATAGTAAATTTTATTTTTATACCTACACATTACTTTCAAAACCTTAAAAGACAAGCCTTTTCAAATGTGAAACAAGTGTTGCAAAGTGACAAAATAATTTTGAACTAAAATCGGATGGATGTGTAATGGAAGATATAACACCAAGTAATCCATTTTCACTTTGTCCGTTCCGTTCCGTTCCGGTAAGGTACAAGTACTGCGTTGTTCACCTACAAAAATCCATTTGTTTGTCTGGCCGTGCGAGAACTGGCATTATCGTGGTGCAAGATGATACGGCGTTTAAGGTTATTTTTATGGAGTTTGTTAATAACTTCCGGCAAAGAAATGGTCGTGTACCAATCACTATTCACCATACAACGATTCTCCAAAGCAACAGTACCCACGTGTCAAGTTTTATTAAAAAAAAAAAGCGATCATCCGCTTCATAGACCACATAAATAGTAATAACAGACTGGTTAGTGGGCGGTGTCCGCGTTACCTAGCTTATCACCAGACGGGCATATGAGTGTCAACAGCGCGTCAGTCGTCGTTCAACTGTGATACATGATTATTTTGTGGAAAAAATAGAAATATGCCGAATTGATTTATTATATCACGTCGCGAAAGAAGCCAAAATTTAAAAATTACTCCGGGAGTAATTTCATTTCATCGGTAAGTACCAAAACTCTGTATTTTCTAATATTTTGAACAACACAATACTAGAATATCGAAACAAAACTGTATTCTTGAAACTCGATAATAACAATACACATTGGTTGCTAGCCATCGCCGCCGTCAAAAGAACAGTTGGAATGAAGCTCAATGAATTGCTTGCACTAGTGTCATATTACACTTGGTACTGGGTCCGCGTGTTTTGATCAAATTATCGATATGTAGAAACTCTGTATTTAGAAACCCAATTTTGGTTTAGTTCAACATTTTTTTTGTAGTACCAATGTGTACACATAAATTGACAAATGAAGACTTTATGAGATTGGAGATTTTCTTTCCTTTATCTACTTATCATTCCTTTCTCTCTACTTGCTTATTATATACACACATCAAAAAAAGTTTGCGATCACTTCGAAAAACTGAAATCTTTTTTGTTACTGTAGATTATGTTATGATTTTTTCTTCTTTTTAGATTCTTTATTTAAAAATAAATTAGAACATAAAACAATGACCCCGTTCTATTGTTTTTTCATATAAAAAGGCTTTCAGTCCTAGCTTACGCTCATTCAGAAATCTGATTTAGTCAATTATAAGCGATTCAAGATATTTTTCGCGGAAAGTTGTGATTGAAAAAATGCCAAGAGGATTATCAGAGGTTTTACGAGCTAGAATAGTAACTTTGAGGGAAGAAGGATACACCACGAGAGTAATAGCACGCAGACTTGCTATATCCCAATCCTGTGTCGTGGCTACGTTGCAGAGGTATCACGGAATGGGGAATTTAGCTGACCGACCCCGCAGCGGTCGCTTAACTGTTTTGACAGCTGCCCAAAAGCGCTATATTAGATTGCTGGCAGCCCGTGATCCAACAATCAACGCCACTAAAATAAAAGCAGAAGTCAGGGCCGCCTCTGGGCTTGAAGTTAGCACGCAGACCGTTCGCAATTGCTTGCACCAGGCTGGATTACGAGCACGGAGGTCTTGGCGAGCTCCGCTCAATTCCCGGCAACGTCAACAACGAAGATTGCAGTGGGCTAGACTTCGGCAAAATGAAGAAGGTGAGGACGAAAACATTTGGCAAAACTGTCTCTTCGTTGACGAATCCCGAATCAGCACTCATCCAGATAACCGACGTGTCCGTGTCTGGAGAAGACCAGGCGACCGTGAAAGACAAAGAACTGCCACTGGAACAGTTCAGCAAGGCGGAAAATCGGTGTCCTTTTGGGGTGGCATTATGATTGGAGCTAGAACGCCTTTGATCCAGTATCGGGGCTTCATGACAGCAGACATGTACAAAGCAGTTGCTATTGATGATATCGTCAGACCATTCCGAGTAAACCATGGGCACCAATTTGTACTGGTCGATGATAATGCGCCCGCACATCGAGCTCAACGAGTCAATGCTGCTCTTCAAGAATACGATATCACACGATTAGACTGGCCTGCCGGCTCGCCCGACTTAAACCCAATAGAGCACGCGTGGGATGCTCTTAAACGAGCAGTATGGAACCGTGAGCCACATCCCCAGACAGTTCCAGAGCTCAGGGAAGCCGCTATTGAAGAATGGAATAGGTTACCCCAGGAAATGCTGGATAACTTGATCCTCAGCATGCCCAGCAGGATCTTCGCATGTATTCGAGCCAGGGGAGGAGTTATTTTATATTGAATTCACACCTTTTAATAATAAATTGTTGTTTAAGTTTAATTAAACAGTCTTTTTCTTTCTATGAAATTTCTATCACTATTACATTATGATTAATGGCTCAATTTTTTAAAATAAATAATAAAAAATAGTTTTATATTTTAATTTCAAACAGGGTA